>NC_135871.1:22908602-23043602 GCF_031162955.1 Sander vitreus
CTTAACGTAAACAAAAGCCATGTAAAAGAATGTGAATTAGCACTGTTTTTCCCCCTCAATCCCCATTCAGGTTTTACATTTCACCTCTAGTCTTTTCTAAGAGTGATTTCCGAATTGCCTGCAAGGGCTACTCCTAAACAAGGCTCTTCCAAAACATAATGCTGGATAATACCTGCAGCCTTGGCTTGAATGGTGATCACCTAAATTGGTGCACCAGGAACCCAGTCAGGTAGGAGGCTTTGCATATTCGGAGTAGTGCTGCTAAGCCTGCACTCTCAACTTAATTTTGGGGTCGTGCCTGCATGTGTGTGTGTGTGTGTGTGTGTGTGTGTGTGTGTGTGTGTGTGTGTGTGTGTGTGTGTGTGAGAGAGAGAGAGAGAGAGAAGGGGGGGGTATAGGCTAGGAGGTTAGTTTTAACACCAGCATGAAAATACCATCCTTTACTTCCAGTCCACAGAGCTTTCCAACGGGACCAATTCAAGTGCCACTTGGAATTGGTTCTCTTGAGGTTCATATAGCAGCGCAGTGGACAGGTTTGATCAGATACTACCCTACCCCCTCACACATGCGCGCACGCACACAATCCCAAAAGACAAGAACAAACCAAACGCCTGAACCTGCAGGATCATCACAACCCCTGCTCTGTATCACATACACCTACAGACACTTGCACAACACGCATGCACCTATGTGCATGCAGAAATTAAAGTACCCTTTCGCCCAAAACAAACATGCGTAAAAGTGCGCAAACGTGCGTAATTGCACGCTCGCACCTGCAGTTGTTAAAGTATGTCAGCTAGGGTGAAACGGTGAACATAAACAGTTAGCACTGACTGTGCATGCATGTCGAGCCGGTCTACTCACTGTCCCTCCAAGCTTGAAGTCGGTGGTCTATCTGGCCAGCCCCGGAGAATGTGCAAATCTGAGGGAGGGAGGGAAGGAAAAGTTTTGAATTCCTGAATGATTTTGTAGAAAGGCGGCTTAGGATCATTATGTCAGCTTTATTGAGGGCGGATTAAGCGGAGTCTAGATGCTACGCCTTGTACATGGCCCTTTCACAATGTGGGCACTGTTCGTGTTAGAGTGAACTCACACTATTTTAACACCCTATAAGCCTTGTCTAAATATGAAGCCGTTTTAGCCATAAACATGAAAATCACACCGCCGTGGCTACTGCTATAAGCCGAATCCTGTGACTGAATGTGGACATTGATCATGTCCTTACCACTAGATCAAATACTGCTTTTATGTCCCCATAAGCTTTCATGTTGCCATTTGATTGTAACTCCAATACTAATGGTATTAATTAGAGAGCTGGACTATCAAAAACCTCGTGATAAACTGGTGGCATTAAAAGGGGGATGCCATTGGCAAATTAGTTTTCGAACTGAAACGCCATGATCTTTGTTTAATCAACACAACGCTGTGCATCGATATTCATTTGGAACAATAAATTGTGTTGGATGGAGGAGTCAGCGGACAGGGGGCCAGGGCTGGGGCCAGGGCTGCGCCCAGCGTCCCGAAGCAAAGGCCGGGGACAGCAGGAGGGGGAGCGGCATCACACTGCAGCCTACACCGGACCAGCACCCACCAGACACAAAGTGACCACACACACCAGCGAGCCCGAGTAAAGTCATTCAATATATATTTTTTTTAAATCATCGACGGATCCACGGCAAAAGCCAAAAGCTTATAAGATTGTGTCATATTTTGATCTTTTAAAAAACAAGAAAATGGAAAAGTGATAACAAATGAAAAGGAAATACGTAGACGACTCTAACGCCTTCCATTTCCCTCACACAAAAATGAATGGAGTGATAAAAAAAGATTAAAAAAAGTAGAGCTACAGGAAAAACTGTACGAAAATAATGTGCAAATTGACTCGCTTCAAAACGTGTATTCCGGAGTTGCAGTCATTGGTTGTCCATTTGTCACCCTTTTAAAGCTCCCTCTGCCTCCCTCCCTCCCTCCCCGACTCTGCTAAGCATCTCCAGTCTACATATCTTCTTTAGCTTTAACGAGCCTCGTTAAGATCGCAATAATATTCCACCCTCTAATTGCTCATTCCATTCAGCAGATAGGCGAGCATTGGCTTGTGCCTGATGCGCGCGGTGCGGTGGGAGGGTTGCTGTGGAGATCGGAGACTCTGATAACCCCCCGTGCGTGCTGCACAAGTGGTGAAAGCCTCGCGCTACGTACTGGCTAATGATTGGCACGCTTGACAGTGATTGGCAGGGCTGCCATGACAACGCTACAACGACACCAAGAAGACCAATAGAAAAGGGAAACAAAATGTTTCAATGCTACACTCAACGGCGGATTTAGGGGGGAGATATTATGAGGCTGGTGTCATTAGGCGATAGCCATTGAATCATTCAATCTTTTTTACTGGCCGTATTTTTTCGGTTTTTCCTTTTTCTTGATAATTTTCTTTTTCTCTCAGGTCATTTCCATGGTTTTCAGATCCCCTTTAGAGCTTTATCCCTCCCATTTCTTCCTGCCAAACTTCGCTGATCGCCCTGTGCTCCTGGCGAACAGCGCTCCCACCACCAGGTCTCCAGAAGACTTGTCCATGTTTCAGCTACCGACCCTCAACTTTTCCCCGGAGCAGGTGGCGAGCGTCTGTGAGACGCTGGAGGAGACCGGGGACATCGAACGGCTGGGCCGCTTCCTATGGTCCCTGCCTGTGGCTCCGGGAGCGTGCGAGGCGATCAACAAGCATGAGTCCATCCTGCGCGCCCGGGCCGTGGTGGCGTTCCACACGGGGAATTTCAGAGACCTGTACCACATCCTGGAGAACCACAAGTTCACCAAGGACTCGCACGGCAAACTGCAGGCCATGTGGCTGGAAGCGCACTATCAGGAGGCCGAGAAGCTCCGCGGTCGTCCCCTCGGACCGGTCGATAAGTACCGGGTGCGGAAGAAGTTTCCGCTGCCTCGGACCATCTGGGACGGCGAGCAGAAGACGCACTGTTTCAAAGAGCGGACACGGAGCCTGCTGAGGGAGTGGTACCTTCAGGACCCATATCCAAACCCCAGCAAGAAAAGGGAACTGGCTCAAGCCACTGGACTCACTCCTACACAGGTCGGAAACTGGTTTAAAAACCGGAGGCAACGAGACAGAGCCGCGGCAGCAAAAAACAGGTTGGTGATTTTTGTCCTTACTGTCAAAACATAGCAATGTACAAAAGTTTGTGTAAAATGCATAAATTGAAAAGACAAAGAGGAGATTTTACAAAATATATAGTCATGTTTACGGATAAAGACTGTCTAGGAAAAGGACGAGTCTGTCTGGCAGGAGGAGGGAGGGAGCAGGCTGCAGCGACATTTTTGTTATGAAGTGAATACAGGATGGACATCGAAAACACTAGTTATGCTGTTGTGAATATCTCAAACTGTCTTTTAAAAATACAAGATGTTTTTGTTTTTCATTTAGAAGAGCTTTTAAAAATATTTTCGCCAGATATGTAAATTAACTTTGCGGTTATTTTGAACAGAATGTGGAATTATCAGACCAGAACCAAACACTATTACAGTTAAAACTCAAGTTTAGTGTTCAGATAACTCTGAATAATAAAACAATAATAATAATATAATCACAAACAAGAATCCTGTTAAACCGACGAGGCGATTATTGCGCAGTTTAAAAAAATAGAAACAGCTTGTTTATGTTTTACGTAAAGCATTGTAATAAATGACAAAGAGTGCTGACATTATAAATATAAAACCATTACTGGACTTAGTCATAGTATAACCATTATTTAAATGATTATTATGATGATAGTGTAAACAACTCTTATTTGTAATCAGTAAAGTAAAAAGTAAAAAATAAACAGGACTGGATAAGTCTTAATATTTACTTAGCCAGAAGTCAAATTGTTTTATTTACACTTTTAAATACATTTAAAATTGTCATGTTTTGCAACTAATTTGAAACATTATTGTGTTTGCTACCGAAGCTATGTTATGATTTATTAAAGCTACAAAGCGTAAATAGCTACATTTATCATGTAGCCTACTATGGTGCATTTATAATTTATTTTAACATCACATGTTACTTAGTATTGGTCGAGAAGATTATCTCAAAGGATAATAGAGATATTATTCATATTACTTGACTAAAATGAGCATGCGTATCCAAAAGCATTTGAAGAGGCTGTATTCAAAACATTAAGTGTGATATCATTCCATTGAAATGCTATAATTGATTAGAAAATACATCGGCGAGTACTAAGCCATATGAACACTATTCTAATCTTTTGGCTAAATGAATAGATATATTTCCAGTCTGATATTATCTCGCTGTGACGGAGTTATTACCATGAGTGGATTGGAGATAAACATTTAGGATGATTGGAGTAACCTGGATCTCGACGTCACTCATTCATGCACTTCCATTTCCATCAGACTGAAATACATCTGTGTCAAAGCCTCACGACATTTTGCGTTTGAATCAAGGCCTATATTTTATTTGAACAAATAATAATAATTTGCTTATGAAACTGCAGTCATTGGGCTTAATAAGAATAATAAAAACTCTGCAATACTGAAGAAAAATAATAAATGTACGAGCATGCTGCTACAAGCAGAATAAAAACAGAATAGCTACAGACTGTTGCTGTAAAGAATGCCATCAAACTGCTTTTATAAAAGACATCAAGTTGTTTTTAAAGCGTTTTTTTTCTGCAGTGATATACCACATAATTTAACTTCCAGATTGCTGACTTGCAAGTTGATGATGCCTACTTTTGTAGAATCCGCCCCCACAACAAAAAAAACATTACATTTCTTCCAACATTTGGTAGTCTAAATGGTGCTGTGTTTTGTCCCCTGAAAGCTGGCTATTTGATAAAAGCATGCATGCATGGCTGGGGCCGGCAGGGGGAAAGAAAGGCGAGTTGGAACCCCTATTTTGCAGGAGGAGGAGGGGAAGGGGGACATTCTCAGGTCTAATTGCTATTTCACTCATTTTTTTCCCTTCTTTTTTCCCTCCCCTCCTCGCTTCTTTTCTTCTCCAGGCTCCAACACCAAGCAATAGGACCGAGCGGTATGAGGTCCCTGTCAGAGGCCGGCCTCACCCCTCACAGCTCGGCAGAGTCGCCTTCAACCGCGGCCAGTCCGACCACCAGCGTTTCCAGTATGACAGAGAGAGTTGATACTGGGACGTCCATCCTGTCCGTCACATCCAGCGACTCGGAGTGCGATGTATGATACGGAGAAGAAAATAAAAACACACATAAACAAACAAAAAGAGAAATATTTACAGGGAAAATGGACCTGAGAGGAAGAAAAAAAGACTTATGAAATATCGCGGATGAAAAAAGGACCGATTGATATAAATATTAAAATAAAAAGAGATAAAAGCACGTCGTTTTTATTAAAAAGCGCTTTCAAAGGACCCACGCCTCCCCCTCCTCTTCATACCCCCCACACCACCACCACCACCACCACCACCACTACTACTAAACTACTTGCATGATGTCATTTTATTTTTTATTTTGTAATCAGGGAGAATAACCTGAATGCAAGATTTTCCATCAGGAACATCGATCAGAGGGAATAAAAACAGATCGTCTTGGTGTTCGTCGCTTCTTTTTTTCCCCTCATCTCCGTTTTTTGTGCTGATGATGATGGTGATGATGATGATGACGGCGAAGCAGCCGCCATGCAGACAAGATGCAATCCTGTTTTTATTTTTGCGTTCATCAGACAATCATTTTAAGTCGTAAGCACCTTTTTAAATACACTTCTGTCACTGCCTGTGTGGGGTACATGGTAAAAAAAAAATGTCGAACGAAATCGTCATGACTGTATAAGATTTTTATTTTTATTTTCAAAATTTTATATTGAATTATGTATATCTCAAATGATGCGATCATTCTCCCGGTCTGTAATATACGTGTAGAAATATGCTTGTACATAATTATTGCTCTCCCCCGTCTCATCCTCTTTTCTATCCCTTCCTCACTTTTCTTGACTTGGTGTTCCTACATAAAATATTTGTCAAAACTTACAACTGAAGTGCTCTAGGCGTTTTTGTTGTTTTGTTTTTTTTGGGGGGGGGTACAACATATGTTACCAGTCACAGTTATGCAAAGAAAAAAATATATGAAAAGTGAAATTGCTTGTTATTTCTACATTTATTCAAGTCTACAGGCTGCCCCCTTCATCTCCTCTCTGCCGCCCCAGGGTCGTTCAAAGCGCTATACTTACATTCAATGTTTCTTTCTCGCGTGGTTATTATGTTAATGTACCATTCATTTCTAAATCAAATACAGTATTCAATTTGCTATACCTCTTTGCATGATGTCTGTCTCTCCATCCGATTAGGGATAAGGACACTGATAAGTGGCTAAACACATGTTCATATTGGATCATTTGGATTGTGGAAGCATTAATGCTCATCATGGCTTATGCGTTCCCATACCAGGTTAGCACTCAGCAGGCTGAACTCACCCAAAATAAGTTTGGTTTTATTTCCGGAACAGAGTTGACTCGGGTTTTAGAGACTATTCATCATATTGGTGTAAACTGAAACGCAAATGAATGCTGTAATTAAAATGTTTTAGATTTTATTTTCCAGATGTCATACTTTACCCCTTTCTGAATTTATTAATACACCCCATGGTTCAAATCTATGTGATGTAGGTAAAATCGCCCTATGTAACTGCCTCATACACAAATTCTGGCAAACGTCAACGTCATGCAGCACTTAAAAAATGTGAGTGCTATTTCCCCTTTTGTTTACCGTTGCTAGTGAATACAGAAATTAAGTAAACGCGCCATTAAATGGGCTAATCACGATGGGACTCCTCCCCTGTCCCAATCTCCCATTGTGGCCCGCTGAAAAGAGCTTTTCTTCCTCGGACGAGAACCATTTCCCCCTCCAAAAAAAGGCTTTCTCTCCTGCAGTCCCTTTCTATCTAAATCCCCAACCAATTATGCTGCAGACTAGGGCCGGTTTGCTGTAGGACACTGTTGCGGGAACTATGGTTTTGGTGGAAACACTTGCTCAAAGATTTCTGCTTAGAAGCAGCGCTTAGGATTTCCCCATGTAAATACGGCGCTGTATTGCTGCAGGCAACTCTGTGATACGCGTCGAATGTCTGTGAGTGTTGCAGTCATGTCTTTAGCAACAGAAAGTAGGACAGAGGCTGCTATTTGGCTCAGGGACACCGCAGGACTTTTAGAAAGTGGAGACTGTCATAAAAAGCGACATCAACACTGTAAATCTGCATTTCTTTCACCAAGACAGATTTCTACCTGACTTTTATTATAATAAGACAACTGAAACTGTACTGCCTCCAACAAGTGTAAGACATGTCCTGTCTGGTGTCAGGGATGACCAGGATGTTTAGATATGTTTATAGAATGTTTGGCAATTTTGTGCAAAGTCTGAAAGCTTGAATATAAAATACTATGGGCGGTGTGTGTGTGTGTGTGTGTGTGTGTGTGTGTGTGTGTGTGTGTGTGTGTGTGTGTGTGTGTGTTAGTAAATAAATGCTCACGCTAAAGAGACTAAAAGGGGGTATTTAACATTTAGAATAGAGACCAGGAAACCAATTTTCAAACAAAAGCGTGCCTATTAGACTAGTTTCATTTGTTTATGGGATCTTTTTTAATCTAATTAATACAAGTTATTAACAAAGCAGGCGTGTTTTAAAACACAAACAACCTTAGCATTAATCATAGCTCATAAATAGTTGTTAAAATAGGCTATTTGTTTTAGTATTGTAAAGTGAAATCCTCTCCGCTAAATCTGAGATTCAGTTTGACAAAAGCTGAAATTGTTATAAATAATAGACTGTTGTAGATACTTTAGATCTGACTATGGATTATGGTTTTTATCCTGAATGTTATCAGTCTCCACAGGATGAAATGTGCACATAAGCTATCCTGCTTGCATAAGTCTCCCTCAGACGGACACCAATCAAAACACAAAAACAAGTGTGTCAAAAGCTTCTGCCATACGACTCAATAGGCATGTGATCCTGAAATAACCGAGGCATAATGCAGACAAACTCAAAGCTCAGCACCCTGCCTAGCTGAAACAAACCATCTCCCGCCGCACTCACTGGCAGTCAATTGCAGATGAGGTAAATCTGTATCATATTTTAAACCCATTCCGGGTCTTAAATCGGCCTGCCAGAGACAGATAGGCCCTATCAAGAGCACCGAGGGGCCATGGCACCACCGCACCACCAGACCCTTATCACCCCCCCCTCCCCCCCCCATCTCTCCATTTACGCACTCCACAAGTTTTATTGGCAGCGACAAGTCCCGGCTATGATTGAGATTAAATTAATCGTAAACTGAAGAGCATTTTTATCGGCAAAGGAGGACAAGAGGATTAGGGCTCTATCTGAGAGATGGAGCCACAGATAGGGACTCATGAATACAAAACAAGCGATGAATGGGCTTCATTTGCGCAACGTAACGTTCATTATCCCAAGGCTCTGGAAACACAGTGCAAATATGCAGATATAAACTTAAGACTTAACTTAGACCTACTTGTGAAAAAAAAATTAACAAAGGCGATGTGCTTGTTTGAAATAGGCCGAACGGGGGAAAAAAGTCAGCTAAAGATTGAAACTTTGCAGTCGCCCTTTACACACTTTTATGGGTCCGTTGCGCTTGTACTTTATAAACACAAATAGTGTATTACTAAGGAATTTCCATAAATCCACCATCAGCAAAATATGTGTTAAAAAGTATAATTATACGCTGGAATGTATAATGCCAGAGACACACTAAAAGTCAATATGAATACAATATAGTGATTTTCCAGCAGGGCATGGTCAACCATGTAAATGAGACGCATGTAAACAGGTATATGATTGTCCTCGCTGTAAACATATGTAGGCCATGTGGCAGCAGTAAAAAGTGCTGCAAGTGTGAGTCTATCTGTTGCTGGCTGGGGTCATTAACAGTGGGGGAGTTCTTGTTCGTGATCTGTCAACTCAAATATGGATCACAAGACAAAGGAACTTAGCGAGGAGTAATCTCTGTGTGTGATACTTACATGAGAGTAAACGAGAATGTGAGACAAGTGCGGTAAAAAAGGGAGACTCGCATGTTTTTCTCTTTTCGCTCCCTGAAGTTGTTTTGCATTTATCTGTCCTAGTGCATCTGTCATACACGATTTGCCGGAACGTCAACAACATAAAGACGATTCGTTATTTTATGAATTCCAGATTTGAAGAAAAAGTGATTTAAGAGGAGAAAAGCACACGCGAATGCTTTTCTGAAAGATATAACAGATTTGTGTTAGGATTGATGGTTGTTTGAGTCGTGATGATCCGCTAAGAGGTCATCGTTTACCTTCCTTTTCATTCCAAACCACAACATCTTGTTAATGCAGGCACTGTCAGTCCAACTAGGGAACATGAGGAAGGAGGGAGGATTATTAAGCCGGAGTCAGGCAGTGAGAAATACTCCCCCTGCCCTGTTTTTTCTCGGATTTCACCGGTTAACTGAACACAACTTTCCTATTGGTGTGTATTCATGCAGCACCCAAAGAGCACCACTTTTTCCTATAGCCTCACCAGCGCGGCTGTCAGTGCAGGAATGAGCGGGGCCCTTTGGACTAAACTTTATGCTTTCATCTCTCTCCTTTCTTCAATAGGTAAGACGCAGGGCTGCAGCATTCCTCCTGACTGAGTGGTAATTTGTACCAAGTTATATGACCATGATCTGTCATTATGTATTTTAGACGAACAGCTATAGCATACAGACACAGAAACAGTATACTGTTCCCCTTTTCTGGGTTATTATGGGAAATAATAGCAGCAAATAGGCATCCTTGTAAAGGCCAAAACAACTGAGTCTGCATTAATTACATATTATATTGTCACCTTACCATCACCCTTAAATCACAACTATGCTGTAACACATTTTAGAAGAATTACAGCAAATAGCTACAGATTTTTACATGATTTAGTAATATTAAAGGGATTATATAGGAGATTAAAAAAACTACTACAAAACTCAATAAACTCAGTTGGAATTACATAAAAAAGGCTATATGATAATAGTGATGTGTGGTTATGGGGTCAGGTCACTTCGATAATGTGGCATGGTTGCAAGCAGGTTAACGTCGTGAGATGTGTGACATTTTGTGTAATTTCGATTTGACCGAGTTGCGTAAATTGTGCGCGCTTTTACCAATGCCAGGCGCCATGCACCTGCTGCTTGTTGTCAACTGATCACCCCCCAACCCCATCACACGCAGTCTGTCTTTCACGCTCACCATTTATCACACGCACACACTCTCTCTTACTCTCTAAGACAAGGGCAGCATTTGAAAATGTTCTTCTATTAAATTGTAATTTGGAGGTCACACAAGACAGGAGCCAATGATACAGGATCAGCGGTGTATAAGCTTTCATTATATGTGGGCTACCGACGATATACAGACAGATGGGATCATACTCTCTCTCTTTCAGGTTGGGAGGTGTGTGTGTGTGTGTGTGTGTGTGTGTGTGTGTGGTGAGGGGGGTGTCAAGGAATACTTCAGTGTAATGCTTATTAGTGTGGACTGCCATTGCACAAGCCTCATCTTTTTAAAACAAGCATAACATGAAAGCAACCCAACTCTGGCTTACTCGAGCGACATGACCCCCCCCCCCCCTCCCCCAAACCCTCTCGCGCGCACACGTGCACGCGTTTAGCCTTCACAGACAGCACATATGGAGGTTGTGTGTGTGTTAGGGTTGATTGGGGTGGGGGTGCTTGGTGCAGGCTGTGATCTCTCGCCTTGTGCACACCGAGTGGACAGAGGGCTGAGCAGCTTAAATGGAGCCCCAGCACCTGTGTTTTCTACCGCCGTTCTCAGGCCTTCGCATGGAACGGCACTGTACAGCACTGATGTATGCACTGAGAACCGCGCCGGCAACTCGCAGACGTTATACACACCATGTGCCAGAAATAAAAGGTAAGGAGGTGGGAGTCTATCGTTCGAATTAAGCTCCAATGAATAATTAAAGTGAAATCCCCCATACTATGGGTTTACATGCTGCACTCCGTTCTCCCCTTCTGTTTTGGTTGAAGATTATTATAAACCAGCTTTTAACCAATTGTGCCTAATCAAAGTCAATCGACTTGACCAGGTTTTACAAACACAATAAGGAATCATTGCTTGATATTATATAACAGGTCATTTAAATTGAATATAAAGTAGGCCTAGGCTATATATGCTGCAGTGGTCCATATAACAAAAAAAAGATTTAAAAAAAAAACCCAACAGATTTTAGTGACCTAATAAAAGCCACCTTCGCCTTTTCTCCATTTGCACTGAAAACATTTCCACTCTTACTCATTTTGCAAAAAATCTCAAACGTCTCCACAAACACGTCACTGAAAATTGTTTATTAGCAAGGAGCCACTAAATCTCGGACTTGGTGCGATTTGGTGACACGTACCCACTTTACTCCCCCTTTTCCTTCCATGAATTGGTGATTGTTCCATGCTCTGGTGCTGAAGGCTATTGTCAGTCAGATGGAGCTCCTGACTGCTCTGGTACTGAAAGCACCGGATAAGAAACGGACACCTCACCATTAAGATTATATGACACGATGTTCCAGGTCAACAACGTCAATTGGTTTCATGACACCCAATGCCTTTTGCATTAATCTTTAAATAAAAATAGATAAATCTCAAAATCAAGTTAAAACAAAATGTGGCATTTTTTTATTGTCTTACTCCCAAACCAAGACTAAAGAAGGCCCAGACTGAAATTGTATTGTTGCAAAATGGTTAATAAAGTTAAAGATTGTGTATCTAAATAGACCTCCAACCGGTGTGTTATTGCTATGTTCTGGATATATCTGACTCATATGTTCATGGGCTCATAGTTTGACCAAAGCAGGCTATTTGTTGTATATGTGAAAAAGATTAAATTGTCAGCCAGTTAGAGATTTACTGTTTGCAGGAGAAATCATTAATTCTGTTATTGTAACAGAGGCAACTTAGCCCACAAAGGCTCATATGCATTGGAGCCACAATTCTAAAATATGCATTGCGCCATATCGGTTAAGCATATATCACAGCCTAATATGTGACACAACGTAAAAAGCCTCGGCTTTCGTAAAGCCCTCCTGGTGACACGCCTCCTTTTTGTGCCCATGATGCACTTAACAAAAGGTCGGGGATTGACTGAGGCCCTGGGTATCCTTATCAGTTTAACCTCCATTTACAAAGCTATAGGATGGATTACCCGGGATGCCAAACTCACCAACAGCCCCGTCCACACTGTGAGGGGATAGCAACGGGCCAGGCAGGTGCAAAGCTGGCCAGACTGAAGGCTGAGCGGAGCAGAGAGCCAAACGTGTTCCTTGACTGCCATCTAGAGGAATCGTTTGGAAGAAACAAATGTCTTTCCACTTCTACACTTCTAGTTAACCTGTTCAAAAGTTCAAATTTAATTTTGACACGCAATTCTGACATGTTTGAATAATGGCTCCTCAACATGCAGTTGTGCTGATGGAGCCACCCGTGTTTCCAGCAGAGTGTAGGCTATTGTAAGTGGTTTTACACTGACAGCACTGTTTGGCTATGTTAAATCGTCCTTGTGCTCTAGTTAATGCAATTGCAAGCACAGACATACATCTACTGGCTTGCACTACAGGGACAACTGCAGGCCAGTGAAGTCATAACTGCCCACACATACACATACTGTAAGCACAGTGTACAAGGCACAGTCATTAAAGTTTCATTGCATGAAAGTCAAATGATGTTGGAACACTGAACTGGCCTCTCCATTTAGTGTTAGATCAAGGATTCAGAAGCCAGAGAGTGTAATGGAACCCCTGATCCCTGGTTAATTTTTCAAAACTGATACCCAGAGTTTTACTGAAGCCGCCAAGGAGCCAAGTGACTGACTGATGTGTGTGAGAGATGGTGGGGCTGTTGAGGAAGGGAGGCATAATGGTGTCCGCTGGAGCGCAGCCTTTTAGAGTTTGACTCCCCTATTATGGAGAGCCGGGGCAGGGGGAGGAAGAGGACAGAGCAGACAACAGAGAAGGTTTCACTGTAAATGGACAGTAAAATGCTTGCGGCAACTAGACTTGAATCCATCATTAAATCATTGTAGGAGGAGAAGGGTATTCCGGCATGTTACATGCCATAAGCAATATCTTTTTCATTTCCCCCGCTTTGGACCCACTCATATGTCCTAAAACGGTTTCAGCCCGATTTCAGGTTCACATACAGTCTTTATCTGGGGTCACTAGAGTCAGTTTACAGTTCCACCAGCTCAGTGGTTCGATAGAGATACATCCAACTTTCATAGACTAGCGGACTCATAGACTTATAAGCTAATAGAGCCCAGAGGTAAAAAATGCTCTTTGGGAGAAAATGATTGGATCTGTGGATTCTGTATAAAAGCCTGTACATTGTATACTCTAAAGGGCCCATAGAGCAAGATGAATACATACATGGAATATATATAAACACAGGCATACTGTATTTAATGATAACATATAGAACATACCTGAATACTGTATGAGAAGCCAAATTATAGTCTCTTCATTTAGAATGTTCCATTGTCCATGTCCCTCCTAACATAGTCAGTTCCCTTCATCCAACTGAAAGGTTTTGCTTGTCTCTTAGATGAAAATTAACCATCTGGAAAAAAGGGAGAAAGTTTAATGACATGTCTGTTTCAAAATCACCCTTTGCAATTCATTTTCTATGAGAGCATCTACTTAAGAGGTGCATGTAAGATGTACCTTGCTAGTTAATAACCAGCTCAGGGATCTGGAGGCTCTCAGCTGAAGCATGCTGTTTTGTTCGACCACTTTTTCTATTTTTAATAAGTTCCTGTACATGAGTCGGTCGCGGAGTATCTATAAAGCGGCCCTTTAAAAACGGCCTGTGTCTCGAGGTGGCCTCAAAACACATGCATTATTGAAGCATGCACCGGCCTTGTCCTCCGCACTCCCTTCACTCAGTCCAGTTCAGAAAGCAGCAGTATTTGAACAACAGCAGAAAAAGTTAAAAGAATATCTAAACTATTCTTCTTTGGAGCAACATACATAAAACACTGAATACTAATAATCTAGTTTTCAAAACATATTTGTAGGCATAAACTGCATGATTAGATAATAGAAAAAATGTTTTAGTTTCAACAATGTGCTGTTTTAACCCAACAACAAATCTTTGGCTCTTCTTTTTGTCTGTATCTCCCGCTCTGTGCTTCACAAACAGAAACACACACACACACACACACGCACACCACACGCACACACACACACACACACACACACACACACACACACACACACACACACACACACACACACACACACACACACACACACACACACAATCAAACCAAATGTGAAATGTTGGAGAGAATTGAGAGAGGGCAAAGGGAGAGGTTGAGAGCTGTGTAAATGGTCAATTGGCTTAACTCAGTGGTATCTGTTCTTGGTGTGATGATGTCAGTGGGCAATGTGCAAATGTGCACTCTTTTGATTTCCCTGATGTAATCCTCTCCAGCATACTGGTAGCCTATAAAGCCCCAGGGAGGAGAGATGAGTGAGATGCTGGATAGTGTTTGTTCTGGGATTAAGATATCACTTCCTTGCGTTCATTCATTCAAATGTCATAGGCACACACAGGAACATATTCACTCACACACACACACACACACACACAAACACACACACAAACACACACACACACACACACACACACACACACACACACACACACACACACACACAGAGTCTTCTGTCCCTGTAGTCACACTATCTTTCTGAGTCTGTACTTGTCAAGTATGCAGTTGTCTCATTATGTTACACTGCCATCTAGTGATCTATAATAACACACATTCACCTGAAAAACACTGAAATAATTACTCACTCTTACATTTCTTGAAACTCATTCATGACATTGCTAAAGGAGGATTGTTTGATTGCGGTTAACCTTTACTCTAAATTCTATCTGAAAATAAAATGTCACCATGAAAACAAATTATTATGATTTTATTATGAATCTATCATTATAAATCTTTTTAGTCACATTTTTCAATCACAGCATGGTTGCCAATGGCAACGTTAGAATCAGTCTGTAACATCACAATTTAAACTCAGAGGCTGCATCTGTCCTGACATTGTTAGCTGGTAATATATCATACAGTAATATGATATCACATGACCACACCATTTCCAATTCCTGACTTTAAATGCACCTGTGAAAGTGGGATAGGCAGCCTGTCACTATCATCTGTAGCATCATAGAGTTGATTTAACACCACAGTCACAATGACCATCTTTATCATCATCACAGCCCTCTCTTCTCACAAATACCACCATTGTGCCTAAGAGAACATTTTTTTTACATTTAGAGGCCTGGGATTATTTTCATTGTTGCCTTGATATGCAAACATAAATCATGCAGTAAGCAAAAATAAATGTTGTACTTTAACCACAAGGGGTCATCGTGAGTTCAAGGTTGAACATTTGACTTAATTCATGAAATGATAAGATGGAAGTGAAACAAAACTGAAGGACAAACACGAATAAAAGAGTGACAGCATTTGGCATGCATTCACTCAGAATACATGCGCTCTAAAGAACAAACAGCCTTTCCTGTTGTCTATACAAGCTGCTAATGGCATTCATGGCTTCCAGATCCATTCCAGTAGTTGCATGTGTGTGTGTCAAGTCAAGTGTACACTAAATTACAAATGGTGTATACAGAAGCTTTAAGGTCACTGACACATATCCCCCCTTCTATGCTTACCTCTCATTGTGTAGTGAAATTATACCCGTGGCATTTTTTCTGCATTTCTCACTACAAAATTGCTTTGGCTAAAACCCAGGAGCGTTTGAAGTGCAGCGGAGAAGCTAATCAAGCAGCAAGTGAATGGCAACAAAGCAAAAGAGACTTCAAGCAGCTGCCACTGCTGTGGGTGAGAAAATAAAAACAAGGGGAGTCCACAGCTTGGAAACCAGCGTAGTGTAAGTTATTAGAAAGAGGAAGATGGCAGGGAGGAGGAGGGATGGGAAACGGAGGGAAGGACAAGAGAACAACATATATTTAATGTTATTTTTTTAAGGTGATTTAACTCAAGGATGTAAACGTTATATCCACCAGTAATACTGTAGCTGCTATTAGAGAGCATCCCTTTCCATCACCCTCTCTTTTATTGTCACAGAACTTGTACATTTCAGTGACTACAACATAATCTGGCTGCTCTGGGAAGCAACAACATACTCTGTGCAAGTAAGCTTTACTCATCTTTTTTTTAATAAACAAGAGTTAAAGTAGATTTTAAAGACTGAGTGCTAGAATTTGATGAATCTAACTTAACACACAAAAAGAATTAGTAAGAATTCACTTTTCACCTCTACATTTGAGCAAACCATGACAGAATAAGCATTTATTTGTTATTAAAGAGCAATATTAATTTTCTTTACATAGCAACTTTATAATCTTGAGGCAGGCAATAATAGTATTTACAACATGGTAACTAGCAGCATAGGGCAACTTGTATTACACATATTCATCAATGTTGATTGACTATACCATGTGCATGTAATAGTTTAGTGGGTGTAGATCTTTAAGGTTAAGTAGACCCACCCCACCCTATTTAAATGTATTTATTGCTGTTTAAATGTTGTTTTAAATCATTTTATGATGTCTATCCTTTTGTTTCAGTTCCATTTTCTGTTTTAATATTAGTCTTAATGTTTGTTTTGCTTCTATTACACCCTGTATAAAAAAATGTTGGATGAATGAATAAACAAATCCCCTTGTCTATTTAATTAGCTCCACTTATATCTCCGTATAAACCTGACGAAGGTGTGCAGATGTAGTGAGTTTTTCAGTACAGAGGCTGATTTTAATCTTTTGTGTTTACCTGCCTTTTTCACCACAGTGCACTTGCTGGACTATCAGATCCAAGCTCTCGTACCATTTGTGTTGTGTGTTCATTACTGTTATCAGGGTCTTGTGCCCTTCTTTCCACACATGCAGTAACACTCTCTGATCCCTAGGCGGAAGCAGCGTTCAGCTCAAACAGGGTTTTCAGCCTTTTCAGTCATGCTCAGAACTCTGCTGCTTTCCCCCTAAATTACGAAGAAAACTAAACAGTTACCTTTCATCACGTCTGTCCTGAGGTTTTGTTTCTCACAAATTGACACAATACTAAGTGGGGTGAACACAGTGTGACAGTGTGTGTCTATAGAGAATGTGAGTGAAGGAGTGGGGTTTCATGGGCATCCATGTCTCAGGTTACTGTGTGTTTATTAGTGTCATAGGATCGTATGAAGCAATTCAGGTTTATAAAGCAGACACCTTCATTTTTACTGACGGCATCTTCCATTTCTCCTCCATTTACAGATTGGTTGCTATGGTTACAACCTTCCCACCTCAGGTGCAAGGAATATATGTAAGGGGCCACACTCCACAAATATGTGAACACGTTTTTACAGAATGACAATTGGTAAGGACATAAAGACATTTTTTCATGGTATTCCAAGTTTGTACCTGGCTTATTGCTCACCTAACTGTGAGGGGTATTCAAGTTGTAATCTACAAATGACATGCTATACCAGTTATTGTAGCCTACAACATACATGCAAAGTTTGTCTTCAGTGGTTTTCAAAAACAATTGAAAGTCCTATTTTATTTTTTCTGCACAGTGCAAACATTAAAGTGTGCAAACACACACTGTGTGATGAGCTGTCTAGCAGGTTGAACCCGTTAGTGTGTTTAGCTGGAAACAGATGCACCTAAACTGTCCACACTCAAGCAGACAGGCGTAGTGTGCACAATCAACACCAATACTGATTGATAAAGATTAGAGGGAAGTTCCCTTCATCTGCTCCTGAGTTGTAACAGACGACCCCAGAACAGAATGTGAATGAGTTTCATAACCTTTAAGTACTTAAAGCTAGTTGTGTAATGGTGTCTTATTTTCTTTCTCTTATTATTATAATAGTGTTGTCAGCGCAGTCACCCTTTTCTGTGTATTAAGGAAAACATAATTAGATTTTTTTCACATGGGGCAATGTAAAGAATGCCATTACAACATACAAACAAAGTCTAAAAAGAAGATACAGATGAAGATGTTATAACATAAAACTAAATGGAACAGAAAACATTATATAAATTATATTGCAATAATGCTCAGAGCTTATGCAAAATAACGAGGTCAGTTGTAACTAAATATAGCTGGAATATAATAATTTTGCATGAAAAAAGAGAGCTTTTTATTTGGAATTGCTTCTGACACAAATTTATCCTTTCATTTGACTTTAAGTAGGCAACTAAAGTGCCTACATGATAAGCCTGAATGTATTGTAATAGCATGCAGAACTTGTCATCTAAGGATGACTGGACTTTATTTACGAACTACAGTATACAAAGAAGTAAAAAACATTATACCAGCAACTGATGAGCGTGGCAAAATGTATTGTGCTGCTGAATCTAATCAAACATTTGCAGCAGACTATAACGAAAAAATGTATGAATAGTTTTATCAACAGTTCAGATGCAGCTCTATTTTCTTACAGTAGAGAACACACCAAGAACACTTTACCCCTTGTGATTTTCTACTGTTCAATAAAGCAAAAACATGTAAACTATAACAGAAACCTAAACTTAGTACCATGATGTTTTATTGATCGTATCCATTATGATAAAATCCCAGCCTATGTAATAACATTTTGAGTTTCATAAAAAGGTTTCCTGTACCACAAACTGGAAAGTCCCAACATCACCCAGAGGAGCTCTCATCCCACAAATTAAGAAAAGGTATAGTCAGTAATGTACAGTATATAACAATATGTTTGAAATATGTTGTCGGAATAACAACAACAGTTTCAAGGAAAGTTAAAAAGCAACCAATAAATAAACAAAAAAGGGAGAAACTGTTTAAAAAAAGTTTAAAAAACAGTTTAAAAAAAAAGAAGCTGGACAAATTGTGCATCCTCATTTTTATGTTATTGTAATATCAGATGACTACTACTAACGGCAATCAAAAGGGGGACTAAACTGATGAATGGACTAGTTTTACAACAATTTATCAGAGTGACACTACATACTGCTAGTTGATATAACATCAAGTAAAAAGCTAGATAGGCCATACGTAAAATACAGCGCACTATGAAAATCCTGTGCATGATTTAACCTGCCCTTTGGTGTTCAGAGTGCACACCCAGTGAAAGCATAAAGAATGGTGTAGTTAATCTTTACGCTGGACAGATTTAATGGAACGGTGTCAGGTGACAATAGCTGGAAAAGCCATCTGTGTGAACCTAATGCGATCAGAATAGCCGGTGTCTGTCTCCCATCTAGGAATTTACAGTAAGAGAAAAAGCCCAGGTGAGCCTTTCTTAACCCTAGGTGTACACACACACACACACACACACACACACACACACACACAAACACAACCAAGTGTGGTGCACAAATACTACAACACTTTCTTCTTCACCTTTTACAAAGACACACACAAAAAAATATAGGTTATATAATATAGTTCACATATTTACTGCAACCTCCCCTCTTTAGCATTAATTAAGGAAGTACATAAACATAAATATTAGACTATAATGTACAAAGTTGTCAAAAACTATAACTCCTCCTGTGGGCACTCATGAGTAGAGGCTGGAGGTTGAACAGTGAATGGCAATATAGTAAAACACAATTTTAATTATATGTAACATATGTCTTCATAGGATAATTTATAATTTCTGGTAAATACTGGACACTAACAAGCACCTAAAACTGTCCTTATAGCTGTGTACAACTACATTCTAGTGTGTTATGCAACGTTGTATACTGCTCATAGGGAACTCAAAGTAACTGTTGTACTGTTTAAAATAAAATGTGTGTTACTAAAGCTAAAGAAGTGAAATGTTCTACTCTAGCTGATGTCTCAGGTCTCAGAAGTGGGCTGCAGCGATGGAAGTCAGGACTTGGTCTGCCAGGTGACCTTTCACTCGAGCAAAGGGCACCCGCAGTGTGCTTATGTATTTGTGAGAGTGTGTGCTTTGTAACAGTACGCGTCCAGCACACAGGGAGTGCATTAATGCTCGTACTCCCCTGGCCATCACTCTCCCTCTCTTTTTTTTGACCGTAACTCTACACTGTGCACACCCCCTAGTGTTTTATCCCGTTTTATGGGACACACCTGATACACCAAAAATGCATGAAGGCTGAGGAGAGGCTGAAATCAGTGTGCTCATCAATACACATACCACAGAGTTTGACCTCAGAGTGTCAACAAATTAAATTAAATAGAAAACATAAATAGAAGTTTTATATGTGTTCTGAATGTCTTGGGAACATTTCATCAAGTATTGCATTTTGTCAAAAGTTGCTTTCTGATTTATTATTGATAATTTTGATTAGGATAACTGAATAACTTAAAGCATTTTTGGTGATCTCAGCTGGTCAAAATTGAAAATATTGACTGCTTTGTTTACAAAAATTGCTGATGAAAACAACCAGCAACAACATCAGAAGCTAATATCTTTAATTTTGTCACAGCGTTGGTTAAGGCATTGCAATCAGTTTTGAAGTGTGTGTTTTAAATGTTTAACTCTTTTTGTAATTCAGATTGCTTTAAATGACCTTTTCTTAGTGCCTTTATGGGCGAGACACTAAGAGCAAGGACATTTGAAATACAAACCATCATCATACTACTGACGACTTTGATTTTATTCTTCTGTCTGTCTGGGTGCATGTGCACAATTGTATCTGTGTATCTATGCCTGAAAGCACTGACCCTGCGCTGCCTGTCAGCATTACTGTATCAGCCAAGAACAGACTGTGTCTGTGAACCATTTTCATTTACATTTGAATCCATGTTATAGGCACAGCCCAAAACTTCCTTAGCTCAAGAGACATTTTCCACCATACATTGTGGATTTACTTTATAGGCTACAATAATCACACTAAAGCTATTTAAAATATTTTTCATAAACTCTGTAATCCACATGTTTAAAGATGTTATGATATTAATATATCTATATTCACTTCTGTTATGGAAAAAACAAAATATATAACAATTATATACTTTACGTGCATTATGTTTGATACTAAACATCACAACTTATTTTGTTAAAATGATCTAATGTAGAAAGTAAATTTCGTGTATTTTACCATTTAGAGCCAGCAGTTTACTTTCCAGCTTCTCCTCCTCTTGGCCATGCCGCTGCAGCTCTTAAATTATCCAGTTATGGCATTTAGATAATCCAAGAGGAATTTCAGTATTAAACATGGTATTCCTATTCCACAGGACAGTTTTATCTGTGTTGATGAGCAGACTGTTGTTAACTGCAACCGGAGGAGAGGGAAGAGTTTGTCGTTCTCACTAACTTTAACAGAGGTTGATGCAGTTCAGTTCAGATCCAGTAAAAGGGAATATGATGAACACATTGGATCAAGAGGAGTGGACACATAAGTTAGACACAGGCCTGGCTGCACGATAAAAAGCCCAGGCCTTCAAAATAAAGTGTTTTAAATAAAGTGGCACACACATTTTCGTGTTGCTGTGAAAGCCCGCTCTAAAAGGTGAGCATTAAATGAAAGTGATGGTGCAAACCAGTTGATATTCCTCTCTGTCCTCTGACAGTTTTCACTTTGCAGTTGCAGTATATCAGTAATGTAAATCCCAGCTGTCTTACTCCCTTGATAGTACAACCAGCAACTTCACAAGTGGCATGGTCACCCTCAATAGCATTGTTTGTTTCAGAAATATTTGTTTTGTATTATTCTAAAAACACTAAACCTTTAATTTTTGACAATTAGCTGGGACAATGCCTTTGTCAGTTGCTCCACATTTTGTCTGTGAAATTGTTCGGGTCCTCTTAAGACCAGTGGAGTTCATCTTTAACCTGGCACAGTGGTTTAACAAACCTCATGCCCATGACCTGGAAGACTTGAGTTTAAGTCTCTTTGTTCTCCTGAAGTTTCCTTGAGCAAAACAGTGAATGTCTTCCAGCTCTGAAGCTGCTGCTATAAACGTTTGACCTCTGACCTCCCTGAAGGGGGTCTAAGTGAAAAGAGAATTTCCCCACTGGGACCAATAATGTGTCACATTATAACTATCATCACTGTACTTGACATTTCTACGGAGTGCGTTAACATCTGATCACTTAACAAAAAGTCTCAGGTCAAACGAGTATTTGATGCTTATCATATCCTGCTGTTGGAGGAAAACCTTGCATCTTAAATTTTGGTGATTTCTGTTAATTAAAATAACTGAAGGATGGCATGGCACACATTTTCTTATTCAAAATATTCTAAAAACAATCATTTGGGTCATGCAACAAAATGCACTGTGATTCCCCAATAAGACTGTTGTTGTTTTCTTTTTTACTTTCCAGAAAAGTCATGTTGGAAATACAAGGTTTTCCAGTATGTGATTTGTAAATTGTCATTATGATAAATTATGATCATCCACTGTTTTTACAATAATTACTTAATCAAACTGCCCTGCAGCTCGTAAGTGAATGCAGGTAATGTAATGTGAAAGTGAAGCAGTCAAGCAGAGAATCATGTTCCACTATTCATCGGTAGGGCTCTCTGTATTTTAAAATAAGTCATCAATTAAAGTCCTAAATGAGCGCAGTGAAACCGTTTCCTCTCCGCCTTTGTTAAGCCGAGCATAATATACCAATTCATACTTAGAAATGATAGTATTCTAATGCACGTTTTTGTCAATTGCGTTAAAAAACCCAAACATAATAATCAATAATCAATTCAATAAAATCTCAAATATGCTTAATGTCTTCATGTGGCTGTACTGTTTTGGCTCTTTTTTTTTTTAACACCGTCACTTATTTCCTCACCATATTAATAAGTAAACGAAACTCAAATCCAGACCTGACAACTCCAAAAAATTGCCGCAATACAACCAAATAAGGAAACAGAAAAACCTGTTGTGAACAAAAGGTTTGCAATTTAAATTATTTTAGAGAAATTCAATTTATTCTGCCTGACATAACGCAAACATTTGGGGAATATTTTATGCGACAAAAAAATAATGGAACATTTGAGAAAAAAGAAAAAAAGATTGTCATTTAGTTAAAAGGTGCAAATAAAATAGCGCAGTGAACCAAACTACAATGGGTGCGTAAAACAATATACCACAACCTGCAGCAGCCATGCGAATACATAGTGTCTGTGTAATATAAAATCCTCAAAGTGATACATATAGGCTACATTACATGAGAATCCAAACTATATTATTCACTAAAATAGTTTGCCAGATAGTTTGAAAACGTGTTTACACATGTTGTGATAATGAGTGTGCGGTCATAATGACAACTAAGTTGTTCAGTCATGGAAACAAACTCTTACAAACCTTAATATTCTATAAAAGTGAATGGATGTGATCTTTACAAGGCCAGCTCAACATTCTCTGCTGATTGTTTAATGATTGTGTTTCCTGGGGCAAAGTGGCATTAACTTCTTTTCTACAAGTTTGTTTGCCTAAAGTTGTTGAACACTTGACGTTTAATCTCCGCAAGACCCTCACCCCGCAGTGAATGACTGAAAAGCCAGCAGATGCATTTGTGCGAGAAACCACGACTAGTTCACACCTGTCTGGCTGTTTATCTCGATTCCTCTGCTGCTTTCCGGGGAGGGACATTATTCACATAAACCAGCTTGGCAGAATCACATCAGCGTTTATAACCAGTGCGCCTTGTTAGGACTTTTCTTGAAAGCTGGCGGATTTTCCTAACATCTTCTGCCCAAAAAAACGTTTACTAGGGCTCCCCCCACACCCACCCCCCTCCCCGGGCACACATGGCGCACTCACAACGCCAGTTCAAGTTCACATTTCAAGCCTTATGGGAAACAAGAGAGAGAACGAGGAGACGAAAATCACAACTCTCTGTGGGGTTACAGAGTTGGTTTGGTGAGGGACCAACTATTCCGTGTTATGTCTTCTCACAAGCCGCTATTATAGGCTTGTTTGAGTAGACCCATATGCACTCCAGTCCTCGTTAATTATAACGTATGGGCGTTGAGCTGCATGTGTAATTGACCTTCATACGCCAGAAGCTGTACCAACAAGGTGCGACTGATCATTCGCCTTCAAAGACAGGAGACAGTTTCAGATTCTCTTTGTGTACACTGTTCATATTTACACTCCTATTAGAGCCGCCCGGGCCTACAAGATAATGTATTACTCGACCATAATATCCCTTGCTGTTGTTTTACGTACGTCAACCTAACAGCAAATCAACATCCAGTGAGATATATGCTGACATAGACAACCTGTGAAGTCCTCATTAGTGTGAGTTATGGTTTATAATTATGTATAACTGCTTTTTTCGCACAATAATCCGATAACATGTGACATAACATGTGAGATGAATATCGCTTTAAGATGTAAATATGCCACAAATTAAATATGCCATTATACTGTTGTTATTATTGTGATAAGACAGGCAAACACCATAAAGTGCACCGTGCGTATAGCACCTGAACCTGTGGCCTATAAAAGGGAAAGTACTGAAGCTACAAATAAAAGTATGAAAAGCAGAAAATATGTTTTAGGTTTATTCTCGGGCAGCAGACTGGGAGGGTGGGGGGGTGAAGGTGTTGCACGGCTGAAGCTGTTCAAACAAAGTGTCTTCTTTCAACGCCCGTTTCCAGTTCTGTGTTTTCTTTTTCCTCTCCGCCAAATCATACAGCAGTTTTGTTCTCCTCGGCCGAGCGCGGAAAGATAAGGTGTCATCACTTGAACATCAAGATTCCCGGTTGGAAAAGCGCGTATACATTTCGCCGAACTTTGCCCACAATGGCCACATGATGCCACAGTCTCTTAACTAGTGTTGTTTATACAAAGCACTAGATTACGTCTCTCTCGTTTTGTCATTTTAACATTGACCATGATGACTTAGGTCAACTTTGACCTCAAGTCGGCGATCATCACTTAGTAGTAGACCTATTTACCAATACTAAATTGTATTCCCTACATTTGAAAAAGCCACTGCCTACTGCATATTATCCTCTTTTCACATATTTCTAAACTCAGTTCTTGCACTTCCATTTAAACTGCAAAACGCTAAGGACACGCGCCTGAAATTGACTTAGCAATTTTGATGATTATGATGATTAGATGGTAGATAATCCCGGCAGAGTGCCCACACATATAGACAATATCCCCTTTCTTAGAGCAGGCATATGTGTCAAAGGCTAAGATTTTTAAGTAATGCCTTCTGATTATACATTTCCCTAACGTTATTAATAAACTGGTGGTTCAGCGCACTTTCAAAACGCCAGAGGAAATAGTAAAGCATGCGGATTTGAACCATCTTTACCATAGCCCACTGACCGTTTACATACAACGGTAAAGTGTGTATCTATAATGAAGGTGCATTTCTGCAAGTCAGATTCGTGAAAAAGAAATAATTAAGCCTTAACATTTAAATTAAAAGTGCAAAACCTGCATACGCATTCTTAAGTAGACAACTTAAAAACAGTATGCAAACCATATTTATAGATTATAGATTATAGTAAAGATTATAGATATTTGCCAGCAGCTGTTCTACTGTAGGAACATTTTTGTTTAAATATTGTTAAAATGTAACCCAGCATGAATGGTGTAAAAAAAAAAAAAAAGATAACGATGTGACCAGTAGGAGACAAACTACTTAAACAGACTGGTTTTCTGCAAAAAAATGTCAAGAATCATTCAAAATAAAAGAAATCCTCGATTTCCATGTATTTCTTTTTCTTTTATTGTAAAGGGTATATGAAACTATAGGTGAATGTTTTATGTTTCATCATTTATCGCAAAGTTTACATGCAGTCTTTTCCAAATGAAAATGAAAATGATAATAATAATATCAAGAGATTAAGCTATTTCATTTTATCACGGCTCTTATAAGACACTTGAGAAAATCATACCCCATCACCCCCCACCCCCTCCAAAAAAAAAAAAGAACTGCTCATGGCTCTATTGGAAAACCCCTATGTAAACAAAACGTCGATGGGGTACCTTAAACTCGGTGCCCAGAGTGCTGATATACCTAAAACCCTAAAATAACAACGGTAATAGTAACAAGTATTAAGACATTTTATTGTTATTGTTTTCAACAATATAACATGTAACGTTATTACATTCCGGTAATACTTTTTTTCTTTTCATTTTTTTTTACCTAAAACGACCTAGATCCGCTTCAGCAGCACTGCAATAATGATCCGTTTTAACAGGCCATATAATCTCTATTAACCGTGTTCGAATACAATTTCCCTTATGCGAATTAAAGAGAAAATATGCCAATAGATGGTACCTGTTTTAAGTAGGCTATATTTCCAAATGTCCTTAAGTGCTCTGCCTTGACACTTGTAACTAGAAAATCCCCGAAACAAGCGGGTTATAAGTGTAATTGTGCATAAGTTCGCCCACTGGCAGATTTCCCCCACTTGTTTAAAAAGACTTTAAACGTTGAATATGAGACTAAATGATTTGTTACGGTGGCTGATTTCGCAGTGTTCCAGTCCAGTCTGTCTGCCTTGCACCTTGCCTCAAGTGCTTGAAGCTTGACTCACGCCACCTCGTAAATTACTTTAAAAAAAACAAAAAAAAAACGGCTGCTCTCTGTCCCTCTTCTGTGCCGCTTTTTTTAAGAGCCAAGGTCCACTAGATTAGAAGACATAGGGTTCAGTATGGTGTCATGGTGCAATGAGTGGTGATGGTGCACCGAGTCTGCACCGCTGGGTACCGGGATGGCGCTGGGTCCCGGCGGGGGCGCGAGGCCGTGCAGGGACTGTAAACCGGTGTGTGAGCCGAGGAGCAGAGCCGGGCTCTGAGACGTGTGATCCGGTGTCCCCGAGGGTGTTTTATCGTCGTCCGAGCTCCCCAATAGAGATTTATTTCCATTCATGGAAGAAGTCAATGGGTTGTGACTATTGCTGTTGGAGTTCTCGTTGTTTTCTCTGCCAGCAGAAAACAAAATCACAAATCAGTGTGGTGCAGGTACAAACTATTGCCAGAAATCAGGAAAACGTGAAAGAAATGATGAAGTTTAGACACTTTTTAAAACTAGCTACAGTGATTAGACAGACTAAACAGACTAGATATGCAAATTATATATATATATATATATATATATATATATATATATATTTTTTTTCAAAGAAAATCCAAACAAAAAATCATTACTCTCAAAAAACACAGGCCTATACACACACACACGCACACACTAAGCAAAACTATTGTCCATGCTACTGTGTGTACTGAGCATTAATTAGACCACGCAATATTTACAAAAGCCATAATAAGCATCATTAATATATATATAATATAGTCTAACGATGTATTAATGCATCAATCAGCAATGCATCCGTACGCACGTGTGCCAGGATGTAGACAATGAGTAAGTTATTGAAATAATTAGAGGCTATTGCTCACTTCACTACAGCAGTGCAGAGAGTTAAATGGCTGCAGTGGTGAACAGTGACTGCAGACAATAAATCTATTGGACTATTGACCCTGTATTAAGTATCTGTGTTCAGGGCAACTTCATTTAACCAGAGTGACCTGTGGGTAAACACGCCTAAAGGGCAATATCGCTTTGGTCTTTGGTAGGTCTGAATACATGACAGCTCTAATTATTGCTAAACGTGTGCTTGTTACGTACGGCGTGTAGTTTGCAGTGGTGAGTTCAAGGCTTTTCTCAGTGGGAAGACATGATTTACGCGGAGCTTTCAGCCCGAATTAGTGGCCAGAGGGTGAAAGAAGACACCAAGCCAGCGAACACCTGACTGAAACACGTCTCCCAAACCTCGTCTGCCTGTGTAATTTCCTAACTTTGAAATGTACAAACGACACCTGATGAAATGCCAACCGGGCTGAGGCGGAGGCTACACAGCTTGTCACATCAATTACACCACAAAACAACTTTTAAAGTGTTCTGAGTTGTTTTCTAGAATTCTATAGGCCTAGACTATATGTTCACTCCAGTATCTGGAGGGTTAAAACGTGTTGTTTTTCTCTGATCTAATGTGAAAGTCAAATTTCATGTTATAATAGGTATGATTAAAACATAAAAGTGGGGTAAATGCAACTTTTATAACCTTGTAATTTACCTGACAACAAGCCTTTCATTTTCTGCCTTTCAACTTTTACGCGAGGCCTACACAATTATCACAAACATACAAACAACAGTGCGGGCCGAGAGTTTACTGAACCCAAAAGTATGAAAAAGTGCCTGGTTTTATTATAATTTCCAATAGACACAGATGCGTGAAGAGAAATGGAGCGATTACTTAAGAACTGGAAATATATTATTTGGTCAATGCAATAAATTGTCAGATGTAGGTCAGCAAATCATAGACACCACAGAAGCACTGTTTGAGCCTGTTTTATGTATATGTTTGCTTAATATAATAACGATAGGAAATAGACCTACAAGATTCACCTTTTCTGGAAAATATTTGAAGTATCTTTAACTTTGCTCCTACCTTTCCTTCGCTTCCGCTGCTCGGTCTCGCTGCCGTCGGTTTTTGAACCAGTTGCTGACCTGCGTGGTCGTGAGTCCCGTGGCCTCGGCCAGCTCTCTTTTCTCCCGCGGGGATGGGTAAGGATTGTGGGTGTACCACTCTCGGAGGACGCTCCTGCTCTTTTCCTTGAAGCAGTAGCTTGTCTCTTCTCCGTCCCAGATGGAGCGAGGCAGGGGGAACTTTCTCCGGACGCGGTACTTCCCCACGGCGCCGAGCGGGCGGCCTCTCAACTTCTCCGCCTCGATGTAGTGCGCTTTGAGCCACAGCTGCTGCAGCTTCGGGTGGTTGTGCGGCGAAAACTGGTGGCTCTCTAGGATCTTGTAGAGCTCTCGGAAGTTCCCCCGGTGGAAAGCGACCACGGCTTTCGCTTTGAGGACGCTCTCATTTTTGTGGAGGTGTTCGCACGCCGGGAGCGACCAGAGGAAGCGCCCCAGCCGCTCGATGTTCCCCCCTTGTTGGAGTACTTCGCAAACACACGCAACTTGTTCCTGCGTAAAACCAAACGTCGGAAGCATGGACATGGCGACAACGTAAATCAATACAGATTATATTGTGCCTTACTTCCACGTGTCCCCTCTCAGTCTCACATTAAATCAAAACGCATTAAGTCCATTAGCGACAAAAGGTCCCCAAAAGTGCAGCCTAAAACTTAAAACAGCCCAAGGTTAGGTAATATCCAACTGCGTATTAACTCAAGTCCATTCAGCCATGCAAAACCCCAGGCGACAATCCCTCATATAGTTGGTGAGAAAGAGAGAAAGTTGCTACTCCTTCAACCGTCCTCCTCCACCTTTTCTATGCCGTTTCAACATAACCTACTCCCGGAGACCGGGCTCGCTGGCTCGTTTTAATAATATTATTCTAAGCTGGCAAGACAAGCGATTATATGAACTCTGATTGGTTGGTGATCTGACCTGGGGATGGTGAGGATCAGACAATAGCCTTAGTCAAATGATTTGCCATGGTTACGCTGTCACTCAAGGTAACCTGATATGCCTTGAGGTGGCTCCCTGGCAAAGTCAACCCAATTGTTCCCTTCACGACCCGCCCGCCTACCAATAGAAATATTGCTCAGATTTTCACTTTTTTTTTTTTTTTTTTTCCCTCCACTTTGACAGACAGCTCGGGCAGCCAAAGAGCGCAGAGCTGGGGGTATGTGGAGAAGGAGAGCAGCGCTGGTGCCGCAGCTGGGGGAAGGATGGCGCCAGAGCGCACAGAGCCTGCTGCAGTATGTCCTCACGCCTGCAGCGGCTCTCACAAATCAATCAAGATTTCCACAACGCCTGGAACTTTAAAGTTAGTCACTTCATCATTTTCATACAAGTGAAGTGCCAACTGCCGACAACAAGTAACGTAGCATTTAAAAGCTCGCAAAATACTGCTCATGGCAAGCAAGCATTAAATGAATAAATACATATCAAAAACAAATGACACTAATTCTGTCAGAGATTGAATATACATGTCATTCGTTGATAGGAATTTTGGTAAAGTGGCTTTGATTGGAAATAGACTTAGACTCACGTCAGCCTTATTAGTAAAAATAAACTGCATGTCATTAAATGTAACCATAAAAGGGCGTCATATGATATGTTGCAAATCTTAAAAAAAAAAAGTTAGATATTTGAAACAGTACATTAAGTCAAATTTAGAAAGCAATTTATCAGAAATATGCTATGTGATAACTTTGCATGTAGCCTATAAAGATTGTGCGCTATAATATTCCCTAAGAGCTTAACGTGTCAGTAAGATGCATATTAACTTTATAGTTAATTGAATGATTTTTTTTTTTAAATTATCTAATCTTGTATTAAATAGGACATTTCTATATCTGTGATCCCCATAGGAATATTATATTTCTGTGGAAGTAAACATTTTGCTCTAGAAATTATTAGAATATTACCGTGATAGGTTTATCTAAATGAGGGGTGAGCCAGTGACGGCAGGAGCGCACAGAATGGCAAACACGGTTAAGGTGTGCAGCCGGTCTAATGGTGACATGAAGTGTTCCTGCTCGGTTCCTGCTGCTGTAGAGTTTGTTGGACGGGGAGCAGTGAGGGAGAGCCTGTCGGGGCAACAGCGGAGAAGGAAAATGACATCAACCAGCACCACTGGTGAGCCAAAAATTTCCGTTTGTATTCAGTTCGTTTGGCTGACACGGTTAAGTGCAACAGCGGAGGAAGATGGAAGTCAGAGATTATCAAAATCACAAGCAGGATTAGAAGATAAGATTTAAAAAGCTGCCCTGCAGAATCTTTTCAATGTGATGATTAAGATAACATGATGCGGGAAAGCAAAGCGAGGCAAAAAGGAAAGAGTGAGAGAATGGATTTTAAATGACAGAGGAGGTTTTATGATTCAGAGTAGAACATGATACTTGTTCATGAAAAATGATGAGTTTTCGCCGGATGAAAGAGCTCTGAAGCTTAAGGGAAAGTGTCAACAGCAGGTTGGGTTTGTTGTGGTGTTGTCATGTACTATATGGTGACGTGTGTCACGCGGACGGGCATGTGTGTTATTGACTGTTGGGCCAAAGATTGACCAGTTGGTAGATTTCTATCGCCTCACCATGGGACCTCTTTATTAGAGATACGATTGTCAGTTACACCCACACTCAGTATCACATCACTCGACACTGCTGCCTCAAACCACACACACACACACACACACACACACACACACACACACACACACACACACACACACACACACACACACACACACACACCTGTCTCCGTCCGGCAGACCTGTTTCAGCTCAGAATTTAGAATTGACTTTATTGTCATTGTAAGTACATACAAAGAAATTAAAAGTGCATTAACACACATTAACTGAGAATTAAAGCAGAGAATGTGAAGATGATAAAAGGATGAAGAGTAAATAACTCCAAACAGACTCCACTTCAGAGAGAAAACGTCTGTAGCTTGTCAGGTGTGCAACACAGTAATTAGAGGTTTAAAAATTATCATTTCAAATCAATGATAATAATTATAGCAATAATAATTATTATTATTTTGCTTGGTATTTAACAGGTGTAATTTGATATATGTGCAGATCTCAATTCTAACAAACAAAAAGTTGCAAAAAAATAGCAGCAGCACATTTAAAGTAGCAAGGAGCTACATAAAATCTCAGGGGCATTACAATGAAATGTGGTAATCGGCTCATCAGATCACAGATTCACTTTTGTTTCAGATCAAGACAAATTTGCCAATATTTTCCCGCTAAATAGGCCTATTATTATGATGAGCTATTTAATCTGAGTCGTGACTGTTTACAAATGAATTATTAGTGTAATTATGAAGTACGTTTATCACCAGAGATGAGGAGTCTCGTAAGAGGAACCTGATCCCTGTTTCCGTGTTGTGTTCTCCCTTTGTTTAATAAATTGACTTGGGTTTCGCCTGAAGCGCAGTGAGTTCAGAGAGTATTTCGGCATTAAGCTGACTGATGGTAATCGTCAGGGGACCGGGGCTCGCCCGAAATGGATTGAGAGGAAAACAAGGAAGCGATTTATACATACAGCTCATACAAGAAAATCCCATAACTTCACTAAGAATGACCACGTTTTGTTACCGCATAAAATAGAAATTATAATAATTTGTAGTATATTTAAAAGGATTACAAAGTTATTTAAACCGAAAATAATATAACATTACAAATATGCCATTAAATTACTGAATGTCTTTTAATATGATGACTTTGATTGGGACAGCTCATGAAAATCGGAGAAAGCTCGCGTGCATAGAGCGAGACCGATGAGTGAAAATATGAGCGCCAGTAAACATAAAACTTATCATCTCCATCCATCTCACACACACACACACACACACACACACACACACACACACACACACACACACACGGGCTCTCCCACTGGCGAAAGAGGTGCTGCAATTACACTCACAGTGGTCGCAGTATTTTCAAGTGGCCGTTTACATTTACTTTGTGAAGCATAATAATTTATCTGAACAACATTATACTGAAAACATCAGCTTTAACTTTTTCAACAGAGTCTGTTGCCTCCCTGTATACTGTGTATACATGTGTCCCTGCTGTCAGCAGTGGTTACATGAAGGCCTAGCCTAGTAAAACCCTAACTGACTCTGTCCTTAGTCATTTGGATTATTTCGGTGGATGATGAGCGCATATGTAACCAAAATAGTGTCTGGAGTTTTATAGGAGCTCCAGATGGGGGCCATCAGGGGGTCTCATTAGATCTTATTCTGATGAGATGATACACTGTATGAGCGTACATCTTCGGCAGCTATCATCCCACCTGGCTTTATGACAGGGTTAGGGTCCAGCTTTACTTAGCCTATAATCACTACCGAAAATACCATCAGCATGGAGTTCTATGGGATACAAGCTTAATAAATTGGGATATTATTTGGCATCTTTGACATGAAAACGTTTGAGATAATTCCTCCCTGAAGAAACTGTCCCACTCATTCTGTTTCATGTCTCAATCAACACTTGCTCACTCAGTCTTTGTGGCCCCTAAATACTAGAATGCATCAGATTAAAGCCACATAATATCAGCGCAAATACAAGAGTAGAGCAAGCAATTCAAATGTAAATACAAATACAAAGCATGCATGGGTGTGTGCACCGGCAGTGACAGGACAAATCGGGGTCCAATGACTGGCCCGTGACAGTGTTTGTAAACCACTTGTTTCCATGGATCAGTTTGATCAGAGAGATCTGGCCCCGAAACGATCATTATTACGGTCGCTGATGAATGGAGATCGCGTTTCCCCTAATAGCCAACCCCCTATTTTCATAACCTCCCACCGCTCACTTCGGCCGCTCTCCACCACGACCTGCACTAATTGAGCTGATTATTGCAAGATGTGTGTTTTGGTGTGTGTTGCAAAGCCTATGTGTTGGGGTGGAGGCATATAGGAGGGGACGTGGCTTTTATTCTTTAAGACAGACCTGAGACAAGCGCAACAAGGGGTTGATGAGTAACATTCTTTCGGACAGACATCCAAATGTTGGGGAGAGAGAGAGAGAAATTATTAAAGCCAGAACCTCTGTGTCTATACCGGTTAAAGAGAAATGAATGAGGGCCTATCCAATAATTGGTTGTTTACATCTATCTTGTTACTCCAGAGGCCGGGGCTATCCTATAGAGCAAGGAGGAGATTTCAATAAACTGCACAGGCAAGCAGCAGGGAGGGGCGGGGCAGGGAAGAGGAGAGTGTATGTGTGTGGAGGGATCTTGTCTTCATTTTCAGAAGCCTCCGTCTGGTCGGCAGGTTCATCAGATTGGACGGTTTACATTTCAGTTGATGATCCATACAGGGCAAACACCAGCATGAGCAAAAGGTGGAAAAGACAAATATTTCTCTCCCTTTTCTTGACACAGCTTTTCTATATGCAATTTAGTATGACAGAAAAAAACGTATATACCAATCTAAACCTAGCAGATAACCTGTTTTCAAGAGTAAAGAGGGCAAATGAAAATTGAGCACAGTCTGTGCCCTCATGCAGCTACATCTTTTACTCTCTGACAAAAAAGCCTTAACACACCAATACCCCACTGCCCACCCACCACCACACTGTTGTGGAACAAATTTACATCCAAATTGCAGCTGGCCATGAGCACTGGAGCAAACAGCAACAAGTGTCTGTTTTTATACAAGGCTGGTCATTGGAGCTGATGAGTAGCTGTGTGTGTGTGTGTGTGTGTGTGTGTGTGTGTGTGTGTGTGTGTGTGTGTGTGTGTGTGTGTGTGTGTGTGTGTGTGTGTGTGTTTGTGTGTGTGTTTGTGTGACACAGAGAGGAAGAGAGAGAGAGAGAGAGGCGCTTGATGTTGAGCTTAATTTATTCGATCAATCACTCCATTTGATTCCTGTTTATTTTCAGGAGTCGCACGGTCATTTCAGCCGCACACTGAGCCCTTTATGTGCTGCCAAGGCGTTTCCCCTCAACCACTAAGACCATATAGCATGCATTCGGCTATAATTTGGAGAGGAGAAGGGCTCCAGCACTTCTCAGATATTTCACGGTTTCTAACCTTTATGGCCAAATCCCCTCAGACCTGTCTCTCGTCAAACCCGCAGTGTGCAGACATGCAGGTATATGAGCTTCACACATACACTGATTTATGTCAACGCTGTGGGCTTGTTTTAAATGACTGCAAACACACTCCAGTGAGGAATTATGTATTATTATCTTCTGCAATTTGGCAAATGGTGCACAGGGCAAAGTGTGCAGCCTCTTCATGCATGCATTTTCTTTTGTGCAGGCCAGTTAGACCTGCAAAAAATAGCACTTTTTACTCACTTCTTTGTGCTTAATCTTATTAATACATTTATTAACTATTTCAAACTAAAACAGTTTGTATGGATTTTCATCTGCAGTCAAATTGTTGTAATGCTACATACTGACAATGAATTACAAACCTATTGAGCTTAAACAGCTCCTTTGGAGTATTTTATATGGGAAGCAACTAAGAAGCCACCATGGGACCAATATGTAGGATCAGATAAACCTTGGCATGCTCTGCATCAAAGAGACAGAAGGCTGGGACAGATAATTGATAACCAATTGTTTCTGATCATATAACATTTTAAATAGCAGGTAAATGCCTGTTTTGGCCTGAAACACAAAGTTTGGCCCACCCCTAAAACAAATTAAAAGAGGACTTGACTATGTGACACAATGTTATGTCAGTGTAAATAAGGCCAGTGCTGGTTATTTTGGAAACTGTTTTTTATTAAAACAGCAAAAGAAGCATAGAGACACAAAACAACAACATATCAAATTAGCCACAGAGAGCTCTGAAATGCAGCTTTTACAGTATGTGTGAAAACATGGCTCAGATTGGCCAGGTTTCTATTTTTATTCAAGAAAATGTTTGAATTCTTAAATTGAGCAATCTCTTTAAATCAAATCTTCAGTATCCCATGTGAATCTTACAGATCTTTCAGTATAGTATTCCTTTACATATAACCCAAGCTTTCTACTTATAGCAAAAGTAGTCTGCAGCATTGCCTAATGTTTTTCCCTCATGCAACATTCTTCCTTTTTTACAGTGCTGGAACTCGTATGTCAGGAAAGAATTTATTAAAAGCGACCCGCAGTAATTAGCAATGTGCTAATGCTTGAATTTGTATCCATTCCTGTATGCAGGGTTTTTACAACACTCTGTGGTTTCACTTGAAACACAGCCTTGACCCCGTGTCACCGGCCATATGGGCAGTAAATAGTTCCATGATAGAGTCAGTGGTTGTAGTGATACTGTACGGGACAGAAACGTCTTATATCATACTATATTGTGTTTTAATGGCATAAAGATGATTGACTATGAAGTTTTGGTGCTTTGTTTTACTGTGTTCTGATACATCGGTTTGAAGAGTTTACTTTTTGCAATTAGCCTTTGTGTTTGGGTTGAAAGCAACTGCATATTACAATTAGTTTACATCAATATACTTTGTCACTGTGAAGTTATTATGGCATGAAACTAATTGCTTAACATCATATACATTATTTCAGTTGGTGTTGAGAGCTTGAATTTTGATGATATACTTTGCACTAGTATAAATTACCTCACAGAAGATTCAATGGACAACCTACATGCCACCTACAAGTACATGCAGACGAGTACGAGAACGACGAGTCCTCAGCCATGCTAGCAGCTCTCTAAGGCTGTAGATAGGCACAGAGGTGTTTTGAGCTAAAAAGCTAATGGCTATCATTTTAGTCATCTTAGTTTAGAGTGTAAGCATGCTACATTTGTTAATTTAGTACTAAATACAAAATACAGCTGTGGCTGATCAAAATGTATTTTGGTAGCATTGGATAAATTACAATTTTGACCCCATGGTGGCGCTAGAGGAAAAGTCAGGGATCACCAGAGTCATCTCTGGACAAAAGTCTGTGCCAATCCATCAGTTGTTGAGATATTTCCCAGGATAAGTTAAAACTTTGACCTGCTTGAAGCTGTATAGAGGCCAAGTTAAAAGTAACACCAAAGTCATAGGATTCATCCTGAACCAAGATTGATGGCAATCCATCTACTATATGTTCTTTTTTCTCTAAAAAAAACAAAAATGTCAACCTGCTGGTTGTGCTTGAAAAACAAGTCAGAGAATCACCTAATTCAGTAGGATCCATGCTCTGGGCACCACAAAGGTCCGTACAAGATTTCACTGCAATCCATCCAATAGCTGTTGCGATATTTCATTCTGGACCAAAGTAGTGGACCAACTGACAGACCAACATTGCCATCCATAGAACCATGCTGCTAGCAAGGCTAATAATTATAATAATAAAAAAAACATCCAAAAGGCAGCTGATCCTTGTTTCCGAAGAACACCAGTAACTTTGATGAGGGACTGATTCATGCTGTCATCACAGCACAGACCACCACAAAAAGAGATATATAAGGGTATACTTCAATCATTGCTCATTAGCATTGTTGCCTGGTCTTTACATTACCGACTTTTATCTTTTCACAGTTTTGTTGCGTTCAGTGTATCAGTTATTCATGCTCTGCAAACCCTATTTCTACTCTGAAGCCTATAAGAAATCCCATTAATAATGTGTCTACTTTCATCGTCTAAATGACTTCTCTCTCATTAAACAGAACCATCCATCAAACGTTTTGCTGTACTCTGCTCACTATTGGGCATAATATAAGATATTGTGAAGATGAAGGCAAGTGTTTGCTTTGTAAATAGAAGTGTGGCACGGCGTATCGCTCATTTGTTTTTATATGGAAGACTTGGATTTCATGATTGCTTTTTAATTCTGCCTGCAGGGTATATTAAACGCCTGCAAACCTCTGAACACTTTGTCCAGGAAACTAACAATTATAGACAATCTGAGCATATGGCAACCACAGCTATTTGAGAGAAAAGATGGGGCTTAGGCGGAGGAACTGCCCCATGCATCATTACACATTTTATGAAGGTTTAGTTTCTGCATATAGTGTTGCTGTTTGTTGCTGCCAGATATTCAAGCCAGAGTATAGTTCATAATGTAACACTTTCTATTTACAGCAAATTATATTTGGACATACGCAGCTATAATAGCATAACATATTTCCAAAATGTCTCTTCAATAAGTGCATATCTGTAAACTGCTTGTAAGTGCACTTAGTCTGAGCTAGTGCTTAGTAAGCCTGATTTCACATATAAGTTATTAGTTTTCGCACAAAAAGAAATTAGTTTAATGTTTATATACAGTATATGTACTGTAGCTTGAGGACCAGATCAGCTTGTTTACATTAAAATAAGCATAAACCTACATACATCTTCCTTGCCCAGAGTTATTCTGCTGGTCCTTGGATCAAACCCTCTTTCACTTCTTTACCTTCTGCAGCTTCTTTAAATCCTTCAGCCAAAGCTTTCCAAAAACGTTTATATCCTGTGATTACTTTGCGATTTTGGGAAACCCCTCAAGCTAACATTACTATACTATGTTCATGTTCTGTCATAAATGTATACGGGTCTATCAAGACTATGGTTGTACAGTAATTGTTTCGATTCATTATGATCTTGTTAGTCTCGCATTGCCAGACCTTTCTCCACGGCGCTGCGGAGGAGGGTCTGGCGAGTCCACACATCATTCCGGGGGTGGGAGAAAAACGTTCTCTGGTTTATTGGCATTTCTTTAAACCAATCACAATCATCTTGGGCGGTGCTAAGCATCGGACAGAGCCATGGTGCAGCTGCAAAATAGGAATAGGAACTTGTTTTGGTGGAACATGTGTACGTTCAAAGGTTGTTTTAGTTGTGCAACAGAAAACGGACCCAACGGCTCCTTCCAGGCAGCGCTGCCTGGAATGCACTAGGATTAGGCACTGGTTATGGTTAGGGTTAGGTGCCTTGAAGTCAATGGTCGCAGCACTGCCTTGAAGTCAATTAGGCAATGGTTATGGTTATGGTTAGGGTTAGGGTTAGGTGCCTTGGAGGCAGATTTACCCTGCAGATCTCTGAGGTGCAGTTAACCATAGTCCTGATTAATCGACCAGAGTTTAAAATTCCAACACAAGGAAAGCGAAAGGTAACGGACATCCGACCGAAAAGAGTGACATCCAGCAGAATTTCCGGCGACTTCGTGGATAAAGAATATGATCTTGTCAACTTAGGATCACAATGTCAATACAGCCAGCAGCAGCTAGTCTTATCATTTACAACCATTTCCACCTTTTCATGGAGGATCTCCAAACAATCTCAGGCCAGCAGGAGACAGTAATTCTTCTAGCACAACCCTGTCTTATAGAAACTCGATCTAATACAATATCAATAGCAAATACGTCTAAAAACATACTGTTGCCAAGAGCAGGCTTTTTATCAACATAATATAGAAATAATCATGCAGAACACACGTACAAAGCGTTCCGTGTCAACATTGTAGGCATTTACTTTGCATACAATATTCACTCATGGCTACTCAAAACACTTGGTTAAATATCAAAAAAGTCAATACAGCTTGAGACAGGACACGTTGACCTTAATATTTAACCAAAGTTGCAATCTTTCCCTGATTTTAACCAAGTGTTTAAGTAGCCTAAATCAAACACCATGTGGGAAGTGAACCTCTGGTGTCAAAGTCCTGTGCTTCGAAGGCCAAAATGTTCACCCTGACCTCCTCCCCTCAACTTCTATACAGTGGCTACAACACAACATACTTGATTGAAAAAGACATTACCAGTAAACATAATTCAGACAGCAGAGCAGCAGATTAACCCTTGAGGTCTTATCAGATCCTCACCAACTGAAACTGACAAAAAAAAATACATCAGCTTCTTTAATATCTTTTTCTGATTATTCAAAGCCGATGACAACAGGTGAGGGGCAGACGACTGACCTCTGAATTGAGAGCGTATGTCAGCTCTCTTTACCACCATGGACAGTATGTTGGGCGTTACTGTATGTCCAATGCATCAGTATAATCCTCTGTCATAAAATAAGTCGAATAGCTCTGCACAGAGTTGCCATCTGCATCTGCAAGGATTCATTTGTGCTTAGTTTCCCTGAGAGTGTAGTGGTTTATTCTGAGAGGCCTCTCCAGACCACCAAGAGAAAGTTTGAGACAAGCTGATAATGATATACAGTATGAGCTACGACAGATCCAAAGCTTTTCGTACCATCTCTGGAGGTCATCCCTAGTGAAGACATGCCTGTCGGCGTGCAGGGGGATGATGAGCTTTCACACAAGCAGAAAGAGGGGGATTACTGTCAATTGCTCCCAAATTGCAAGAATACCCGCTGCCGGGCCACCCACACATTTACTGAGAGACAACTGATAAATTGCTACATATGTCCATTCCATAGTGGCAACTCCACCAGCACACTGCCCACAACGTTCTCCATTCTTTTGTTTACCGTGTGACATACGGAAACAAGTGCAACGGCATTCACTGTAAGAGGCATTGAAAATCTAAAATGTTTACTTGGATATGGAGGTTCAAAATAGAGAGTTGTTTAATTAGCTTTATATGCGCTATCAGGATAAATATATTTTGTAAACATGGCACATCTATCTCTAAATCAGTAGCTTTTTCAGGAGCCAAGAAAAACAAGCTGAGTTACTGTTTGAATCTTTGACATTTCACAAATCAAATCGCAATCTTTATCTTGTGACTTTTTTTTTTTACATTTTACTATCCGATTTATTCCCTTTTTGTACAGTCTTAATGCAATATTTATCATTTGAAGTGTATACCATTGACTTTTACCTTATAATTGCTAACTGTTTTGAGAATTGTTTCAAAAAGATGACTTAACTATTACATTTTTATCAACATCACGGTGCCCTGTCATACAAAACAGCAATGTATTAAACAATTCCACCACACAAGGATATTATTTAGCCCCTCAAAATGAATACAGCATCATATCTTGAAACTAAACCCTTCAATGTGTTCTCATGTAAGAATACATGGTAATTACTTCTGATCATATCATTCCTCTGTGTACGAGCCAAGCAGATGGCTAATCCAGTCCCAGTGTCTAATCAGAGCAGTCATTCTAATGACAGTATAATTTTATAAGAGGCCTTTGTCTCAGAATATTCAGGAGCAGCATGGGGGAGATCGGAGATATTCATCATCAGCACAGATTGGAAACAGGCCCTAATAAATGACACATTTGCTTCCTGCCAGTCTGTGTTAGAGGAATGGCAGAATGTAGTGAATGTGGTAGAGTGTGTTTGTGTGTGTGTGTGTGTGTGTGTGTGTGTGTGTGTGTGTGTGTGTGTGTGTGTGTGTGTGTGTGTGTGTGTGTGTGTGTGTGTGTGTGTGTGTGTGTGGGTGGGGGGGAGAATGACATGGTTGAAGTGTGTGGGTGTACAGCAGCTGCAGCTCCATGCGCTTTTCTGACTATGCATGTGTATGTATGCCCATGTGTGTGTGTGTATGTGTGTGTGTGTGTGTGTGTGTGTGTGTGTGTGTGTGTGTGTGTGTGTGTTGTGTGTTGTATCTTTAGTAGTGAGAGCATTAGAGTTCAGTCAAGTTAATACATGAGGCATTAATGTAGAATTTACACCTTTAGGTCAGGGCACCAAAAACCTAATCAGTGCTTACAATGCAGCTGGTGGCTCAAACGTGTGTGTAGTTTTACAGTTGTTTTAGCCCACACATAACTCTTTACTGCTCTGTCTCTCTGTCTGTCTACCTCGTGTCTTTGTTTCTATGCAGTAATGATAAAGAATATCTTAGGCGTTTTTAATACAGGCAAAAACAAAAGAGGAATGTAAAGAGAAATTACATCCATAAAATCAGACGTGGCAGTAAAATCCAGCCATGTTTCAATGTCTGCAACACATGGAGACACCGACCCGCGAAGAAACATTATTTACAGCACTGCGGGAAGTCACAGCCCAGCATAGACAGATGAAAAATATATAGACGCACGAGGGCAGGATCTTCTTTTAGCCAACGTAAGGTTCAGAGCCGTTTATCATGTTGGATCTCAGCTCGCTGTTTCCTGCAAACTGCATGTAGCCTGATGTTGGGCTTCTACCTTGGGGAGGAGTGTCCTGGGGTCAGGAAGTGAACATGAAACACACACACACACACACACACACACACACACACAGGCAAGTCCCAGCTTTGTATCAGGTTGACGGAGGGGGCAGGCATAGTTGTAGCAGCCAGAGTCATATTTACATCAACCAGTGTAATATTATCAATAAAAGCCAAGAGGATAGCAGCTTGCCATAACTCACAACAGGCAGGGAGCACCACAGCTGTTCAGAGTTCATCTTCCTCCGAAGCAACGGGGGAGACGAAGAGAGATGTTAGAGCGGGGAAAAAGAAAGACAGACAATAGGGAAGGAAAAAAGGTGGACAGTTAAAGACACTAAAAGAGGGAGGTGGGTGACACTAATTAAAAGACATATACAGTATCCCACATAAAGCTATTTTACTTGTTTAGTCTGTTGATTATTTTATTGATTATAATCAATTAATGGTTTAAAAAATAGAGTGCAACAAATGGCCATCACAATTTGCAGAGCCCAAGGTGATGTCTCCAAATGTCTTGTTTTGCCTAAACAACAGTCCAAAACACGAAAAATATCAAATTTAAAGCTTTGAAGTTAATTGTAACTAGATAGTAACAAGCTGATGTATTAAGGATTTTTGTAGGATGTTACTTAACAATGGAACACAGGTCACTCCACTGAACATTACTTTGATCATTGTATATGGGATTTTGCATACATTTGCCATATCACGATGCACTGAATAGCTAGATCAGAAAAAAATATTTGTATCATACTATTGATTTCAGCTATATCACCCAACCTTTTATTCAATTTAATAGCTTTCCTTGATACTTGTGGTTGTAAAAATCTGGGTGATTTTGTAAGTCATGGACTTTATATGGTTGATGAATTCAATCTGACTCAATATAAGTTCTACTTTCATGCATGCCAGTAATCACGTTTTTTTTCTTTTTTTGGTGAAATTAGGTGTCACATCTCATTTTGGAATGATGCTCTTCAAATACTTCATCACCGGCCCTCTCAGTTTCCCTGCAGACGCTGGCTGACCTCATGGAGTGACCTCACCAATCACAGATCAAAGCCTTCGGGTTTCTGGCTGGTCAGGTTAATCAGAGGACCACCCTGAAGAACCAATCAGGTAACATCTTACTTGACTTAACAGAATTAGGCTGCTTTTGACGAGCACCTATGTACATTTCCTCTTTTGATGCACTGAAGTAAATGTTTGAGGTTCTTCTTTTTTCTCTGCGGAGTCTGTTTTGGGGGATTTAATACTTTGATTTCAATTACATCAGTCATTAGTCATTTTGATTTGTTTAATTTGGGCTTTGAAGGACATGGGAGTGCACGCAAAACAATAGTGATTAAGTCAACTGACATATTAGTATAAACCTCATATTGAAACTTCATATACTGTCCATCATTTTTATTTTTCATGTTTAGATTACTAAAGATTAAGTATTTAAATACAAACAAATATTCCAATCAAATAGGAGCCTGAATAGTGTGCATGGAGTGTGTGTATGTGGTGTTCATACATAGCCTATACATGTATGTGTGTGCGTTGCTAAGAATGGAGCACTTGTATCACTTGCCCCTTTTTGAGGGGAAGTGACATGAGATACTTAAAGACCAAAATTGCCTCACTTAGCCAAACAAACTAGCTCTCCTGACATACAAACACACACACACACACACACACATACACACACACACACACACACACACACACGTCTAGAGCTCTCTAATGGCCAATAAACTCAGGATGTTCATTCCTCCTCTCAGGCTCACAAAAACTGAACAGTGAAATTATTGAGAGTAAACGGATTCCACTGTAGCTCTGCCTAATGACCACACACACACACACACACACACACACACACACACACACACACACACACACACGCACACACGTATATATAGTTTGAGGGTCAGTGAAGGCTGAAGCAGATAGGATGTACATAATAACCCTAACATGGCTTTTATAAGCCTTCAGCTCTTTTGAAACGACAATGTCTGGGAGAGAACCCAGGCCTGCAAATAAAAATACTGAGCTTTCTGGAGCACGACTTTGAAGTTCTGTCTGCTTGATCTCAACTGAGGAGACACTCAGAGCCACTATGCGTCCATGCAAACAGAAATACATATTAATTGTAAATAAGAAAATGCATGTGGGTGTCACTTTTTAGGCAAGATTAGTGTGAAAAGGTCAAACATGTAAAGAGATGGATATGAAGTGCAGATGCAGGTTTTTGCAACAATCCCAACATTACATCGGTCTAATATACGAATACTATATTTCAGATGAAACCTTCAAGTCTTCAATAATTCAGAAAATATAATATCTGATTGAATAAAAATGATTTGTATCATGTAACAGAGGACCTTAATAGGAATCCTGAGCTCTAAAAAAAAAAAACGTGGGGTTTTGGATGCAGAGAAACAAACATTGCTCCCAAAAATGTACAGGGCATTTCCTTCCTTATCTTGGTACTCCCATCTGACTCATTTCCAAATTATTGTCCCATCTCAGCTGGTAAATTCACTTTCCCTCCAAAGGACAATTTTTTCTCTAATCCCTCTACAACTTTCAAGAATTCTGTCATTTTATAGGGATGGCTAAAGGGGGGAATGAGCCGTGTACAGTGCAAGTGTGTGTGTGTAAGAGAGAGAGTGGGGTAGAGAGAGAATCCAACCCCCTCCAATACTTCTAATGGTTTCTTTCAGGGCCATATGTCCTATGCGTCAGCACAGCAGCAGTACGGCCTATACAGTTACAGTGGGGTTCGGTGTGAAAGACAGACATGTTGGATAATAGAAGGTGGAGGGCATTAAGTTGTGTGTGTGTGTGTGTGTGTGTGTGTGTGTGTGTGTGTGTGTGTGTGTGTGTGTGTGTGTGTGTGCGTGTGTGTGCGTGCGTGCGGAGCATGAAGAGAGCAACAGAGCGTTTTTGAAGAAGCAGATCTCTCTGTATTGCCTTACCATCAATAAATCTAGGAGCTCGCTATAGTGCTGACATAAATTAGCCTGCACCCCCAACAGATCCTACCTTTCTAAGACCTAAGTACCACCTCAACCTTTTTCTTGCACACACACACACACACACACACACACACACAAACACACACACACTTATCTAGGTGTCATACTCTCTACTTTGCACACACATACATGCAAAAGTGCCTTTACAAGCAAACATCCATGCTCACTATGCACACACACTGACACATAGCAGCACAGACACCCACAGAGTTTTGGGTAATTAGCAGTCTTTCTCGGTGGTGAGTGTGTTTCCTCCTCAGGGTCACTGATAGCAAAAGGCCTGTTAAACTTTATATTCCCTGATGGGGCGGAAAAGAGAGTGACACAGAAGGAGAGTACACTCTCATTAACACGGGGCTCTGTGTTTTTGTGTGTATGTGTACGCCTGGAGTTTAACGTGTGTGTGCGTGCATGTGTGAGTAGCTGTCTGGGTGGTGTTTCCATGCTCAGGCCAAGTCTTGTAAAGGAAAAGATAAAGATACTCTTTAACCTCAATTTAGACCAAGCCTTACAACTCGGCAGGAGAAGAGATACAGTATGTTTTATACTCTGTATTGTCTCACACAGTTCCTTTCTTCAAAAATCTGGGAAATTAAAGAACTGTTTGAAGGTATATGTCAGTGAAGAAAATTTAATTTAAATTATTTTATTCAAAATCTCATGTGATAAGAATGTCCAGTCATAGAAAAAACATTTCATTTCTTAGATATTGAAAATGAATGATCATGTGTCAGCAGACAACGCTGTTCTCATATTGTGTTAACATTGTGAAATTAAGTGGTAAAAACAGACAGATTAACCGATAAACGTATGTTGCAGCCATAAACAAGCAATCTATATATTTTATTGACCAGAACAAAATATTTAATAAAAAAAATAAGAACATTTTGTTTTTGTGTGTGTGATGAGTATATAGTAAATATGTACAATTATTTTGCAGTGCACTGAAGCAACTATTTGGCATTTATTTAGTATGTAATTACTAGCAGAAATTGTAAACATGTTGGAATTACATTTAAAGTATTACAGCTTTAATGAATGATAATATAATATGTTTGACTAATATGTGTTATACTCTAACACAACTGAATGGGGTATTCTTTAAAAGCTAGAATAAAAATGAGAAAAACTGTTGATTGTAAGAAATTGAGGAAATACCAAAAACATCAAAATATAAATCAATAATTCCTCCTGTATTCACATATGGGCACACTAGTTTCCTTTCAAATAACTTTCCTGTTTACAAAAAGAAGGATGTGGGAAATTAAATGGACTCAGCAAAAAAAAAAGCTGCTCTGTGGCACTTTGACATTTGAAAACACACACACTTTTGGTGAATTAAAGAGATTCTAGATAGCTCTGAAAGCTTATCCTGTGTACCTCAGCAGATTCTAAAGCCCTTTTTCATATGTGATCAATTGAATAAATTCCCAGAGCTCTGTGTGGAATTAGAAGAAGCTAGAGTTTGGTCAGAGGAGAGCTTTTAAGAAACCAAGGAACATACATCAGAGGCCAAGCAGTCGATGGTAATGTAATGAACGTTTACATTTACCTGCCTCTCACCTTTCCTGTTGGTATATATCCACAATCTAAACTGCACTTGTCAAAGCACCCGTCCAGTATGTTTTCATACATATACTGTATCTTTTTCCCCCATATCTCTTGCCTCCTCATCCCTGCCTTGAAAATGAAATATTTGGTGTTTCAGTGAGGGGATTGGGGTGTGGTGTGTGTGCATGCATGTGAAGGGGGGCAGAGGGCTAGTTATGATGCCAGAACTAGCACTTCTGGTTGGAAAAAAGGGGTCTGAGTTTTTCGTCAGACGTGCAGCGCGGACAGACAGGGCGAAGGAAAGGCTTTTTGAAAGCGCAATCCAAGAGCAACAGAAAACCCTCCATCTTGACCGTGTGGTCAGAAATGGGTGTAGAGGGAGAGGCGGCATCTGGCGTGTCGCCCCGAGAGAAGGGGGAGCAAATAGATCCGCCTCAGCCCGCAATGTGCCCACTCTGCTGCCAGCTGCAGGCTGTGGGTATGTGGTAGGAGAAGAGAGAGTAAAGGATGGAGGGAAACAGGTAGAGCCAAGAGGGAAAGACAGGCAGACAGATAGAAAAAGAATCAGTGAGAAAGACAGGCAGACAGAGAGACGGAACCACGTATTAAAGCGCCAGGCAGGAGGATACTGAGAAGCATGGAGGCATATCATGAACAAGGTCAGAAAGACGCCGCTTGGAAGAACAGGAAATGATACTGGATATATCCTCTCTCTCTTTTTCTCTGCACTCTCTGAGGCCTATGCTGTAAGTGACAGTGCTGCAGAGGGAAGTTGACATTGCTGAAGTATGAATTTCAACCGTTTGTGTTTTGCGGAAAACACAGAATCAAGGCTGTCTGTCTAGATCAGGGGCTGGGCCCTTGACCCCTGAATGTCCCTTCCAAAGCAGCCAGCACTGTTTTATTGGCCAGTCAGACTCAATTTATTAAACATTATGCAACTCTATTCTTAGCTTTTGAGTGTCTTTCCAAATGTGGTTGTGATAGGCATTTGCACATGGATATGAAAGGTATTTCAGCCTTTTTTTGAGGCACTGATAGTCTCTTACTTTTTACAAACTAGCATGTATGATAAATAAAGAAATATATATATATATATATATATATATATATATATATATATATGTTTTAACCTCCTGTGATACTTTTCAGCTGAGAATGAAAACCAACATGTAGAAAGAGAGACAATTCACCTGAGGCAGGTTACAGACAAGTATGGATTCCTTGCAAAGTAACAGAGGATGTTTGTCTCAATCAAGACAAACAGATGCATCGAACATGAACCATCCTTTATCAGTGCAAGGTAAAGACCGCCCAAAAGTTCCAAGGTAAAATGAAAGGAAATATATTACTTATGCAGCTTGATTCTGGCAAGACCAGACCTCAAACTGAAACACAAACAATACGCATGTAGTTTGCAAGTTGACATATCTGCATACACATGCATATTTACACACAGATACACACACTCATACACACACTCCCAGAAAAGTGGGTAATACGATATGCTCAGCTATGGAGTGGTTGGGTAAAGTGAGACCTTCCTGTAATCAAAAGAAACAGCGTGCTACAATAAAGGCTGTTTTGAAACGGTCTGTGGCCTGAGGGATCGATCCCTCTGTTGGAATGAGGAAGAGAAAATGGACACTAAGCTGTGTGTCACAGAAATAATAGAATAGAGTAGAACAGAGCAGCAGAGAAGTGGCTGGCTGTACGATCTTTATAACATTGTTTTGTGTTAAATTGAGATCTCTTTTCTATTCTTCCTTTGTCCTCTTTTCCATTCTCCTCTCTTCTTTTGTCTTCTCTTCCCTCCTGACATTACAGGTTGCAATGTGTTTGTGAGTCTCTTGGGCGACATTCATCAGTTGAATGGATAGGGGCTATGCAACAGCAGCATTACAGCAAAAGGAGGGCAAGGCGTATTCCCTTTCCAAAATTCACAGAAACACCAGTATGGAATCAATCTGCTATATGTGTGCTAAAACACACACATTTTAATCTTTGAACCTGGTGAGATTGGCCCTTGCCTTTTTTCATCCATTTAAGTTTATGCGTTGTAATGTTGTATCAGGTCTGGTATATGGTTCTCTGCTATATCTCTGACTTCACCTGCTGCTGAAGCTCTTTACCAGAGCACTGGGAGTTAACTGCTGCCATAAATAGTTTAAGGAGTGTTTGCAGGGCAGCACAGGGCAAAGATATATCTGACAGAAAAAGAGCAAATCTCCTCTCCATGCTACCTGCTGTAAAAAGTGAAACCTTCAGATCAGAGACAAGTTGATTTTTGAAAAAAATAAAGAAATAAAGAGAAAGTATGTGAGGTGTCTAGAGCACACTTAATTTGATTTGCTACTGTCTAAAAAATAGATCGCACATGGACAGAGAATTTACAACATGACATAAAAAAGTCAGGTAAGAGTGGAAGAGTATCAAAATTCATTTTGAATTTGTGAAGCCATGTTTGATTTTATCTAACTTTTTTCCCGTCACTTTTGAGTTTGACCTGGTGAGATATTTCAATCTAACCAGAACAGAATTTTATTATGTTTTTCTATGCAATATGTATTAAACAGTATACTAAGTACTGTTTAAAATAATTAGCAATGCAGAGGTGGGGATATAAACCGAATATATACAGAGGCCATGCTGAGATTTTGTCTTCATTTTTCTTCTCACATGAAAGGAAGCGCAATGGGTATCATTAAAACTAAAATGAAATGACATTATGAGATATTGTTCTGTGGATGGCTGAAAAGGAAAGCTCATGTAGTGGAATGGAAATTAATATTTCTTTCCTACAAGCAGACATTTTAGACTGATGGTGGCACAAAATGAAAGGTCAGAGAGTGAGCAAAAATATTAAGACTCATCCACTGTAGACCACAAATATCCAAAGCACATTTAATGGAAATCTTGCACTTGGTCGAGTACTGGCTGTTCGACCAACCGACATCACCATCATTAGCCATGACACTAGTGGGAGGCTAAAAATGACCTCCCATTGTTCTATCATGTCTGTTTTATCAAGAACTATTAAAGGCATTTGTGGCGTGTTTATTACTGAGCAAAATCATACCTATTTACTATAAAAGAAACAGACAAATGCACCTTTGATTTCAATTTGTTTGCTGTGGCCAACTGCTATCGTTGCTGATGCTGATCACTGTTAGTGCCAAGCCAAAATGGGCAGTGCTCGCAGGTTAAAGATGCCTCTGTATAGCCCATAAAGAGGAATTATTCTTTAAAGTAACTTTTCCCGCTTCGGTCCCCCTACAGGTTGTCTCATTGGAACTACAGCTGCAGCTAAAAGTTACATAGTGTTGCTTTAACTCTAAAATGCTCTGAACCGGTCCAAGCTAGACGTATCTATCAACCAACCAGGTTAGGGCTCCAGGGCAATAACACTCCAGTAAATGAACAGACAGCATATTGTTCCTCTGTGGCTCGTTGCTGCCTCACCTCTGCCTCTGCCTGCTTAATTAAAGGTTAATTGCGTAGAATAAGTATGCACATCCAGCGAATGGTCCATATTTCTCTTTCCATCCACTCAGAGCAGAGTTTGTGTGTAGGATATCTGGAATTTATCAACTTGTTCAGGAAATGAGAAACAAGCTTTACCTAAATCAGTGTGTGAGCAGGTACAAAACCAACATATGGGATTGTGTAGTGTGTGTTCGCACATAAGTATATGCACACACCACACACACACAGAAGAATTCAGCACTCCCTCCGTCATTTTTAATCAAGAATATGATCCCTCATCCCATCTGTGTTTTCTGACTTGGTGGGCTGCAGCGTGCACACAACAACACATCCCTTTATGAAGGAGCTAAGAAACACACACACGCACAGACACACACACACACACACACACACACACACACACACACACACACACGGATGGTTAGACAATCTGTGGGGTTGCTGAAGCTGAGACCACCAACTGTATGCAGGGAATTTGGCCTTAGACATTACAAAAAGCAGATGGTACCACTCTTGTATTTGACAGGGATAGCCATTGTAGCAGCCACTCTGACACAAACACAGACAAACACACAGATACAGGAACTATTTTATTTTCCAGTTTCTTCAAAAAGTAGCACAAAAGCAATGCAGTTGGCATGTAGTGGAAGAGAAAAAAGAAGAGCCCTAGTATATTTTTAAGTTCAATATTATAAACCCTCATATTTATTACGGTGTGTGTGTGTGTGTGTGTGTGTGTGTGTGTGTGTGTGTGTGTGTGTGTCTTTGTTCTCATTCAGGTTGAATTAGTCACTTAAATCCTTGTCCTCCTACTGTCAGAGGTCTCCTTATCACATCATGATCCCCTCCGCTCACTTACTGAATTGGCTTGCGTGTGTGTGTGTGTGTGTGTGTGTGTGTGTGTGTGTGTGTGTGTGTGTGTGTGTGTGTGTGCATGTGTATATGTATATGTGTGTGTACGAGGCCAGAGGTCAATAAGATAACATTTGGTGGACCACCTGCCGGAAAGCTCAGTTTGCTCAATATAAAGTCTCATCTAACCCATCGCTGTATGTGTGTGTGTTGGTTTGCCATTTACCTGAACAACTGAGGTGCAAAAGTATTTGATTACTGATAATGTTATAGGACATGAACCGTGTGAGGAAGAAGTAGCACAAAACATGCAAGCTGTGAGTCTTTACCAGTACAAACCATATATTCTTACTCTAATTTAAAAAACAGTGACAACATTAATTAAACCAACTTATAAAAGCCATCTCCACTAGTAGCATTCTTAAAGCTGTCCCTAAATGGGGTCTATAACACGTCACCTATGCTTATCATTGGTTCAATGCGAAGGAAAGTGTAACTATTGGAGTGGACATTAACAAGTTCTGCTACCAGCTCACTGCCTCATAACCTGGAGGAGAAGGGTGTCTACATCATTAGCTTTAACTAGGTACACTAATAGCAACTCACAGGGTGGTTCATACACAGAAACAGAGAGAGAGAGAGAGAGAGAGAGAGAGAGAGAGAGAGAGAGAGAGAAAGAGAGAGAGAGACAGAAAGAGAGACAGAGAGAGAGAGAGAGAGACAGAGAGACAGAGAGAGATTACAGAGAGAGAGAGGTACAAAGAATTAAATAGTTCTTTATAGTTATTCTGTTGTTGTGCCCATGGGTACATTATAGATTAATTAAATGTAAGTCCACTCAGGTATAAGCAAAAAACAATAACTAAGTTGTATGAAAGTTTATGTTCTTATCCACAAGAGATTTAAGATGGACTGAACATTGTACTCTGTGTGTTCATTCAGCCGTGTGTATGCACAAAGATGTGTAGATGTGTGTGCATGTGCCTCACAACCAGAGGAATTTTAATTGTCTGAGACAAAGGAGGATTTAATTTTTTCCCAGTACATCTATCTTTCACTTCTTCACTCTCTTTGCTTCTTTTTTTTCACCGTCCTTTCTTCCATGAAACAATAAAATCGTCTGGCCTCTAAGTTATGGAGAGCGTTTGAAGTGGCTGGAGGAGCCAGTAAATTTAGTGGGCACCTTTGGGAGTCGGTTCAGTGGTGCAGTGGCTATACCTATATTTCATGTGTGCATGTGCACGTGCCTGTGTGAGTATGTGTTTGCATGTGCATGTGTGCTCACAAGAGTCCTGGCTTTGCCTTTTCTCTTGTGTGTGACATAAATGTGCTTAGATTTGGAGTGTGCATGTGTGTGTGTAAATGTTCCTGTGGCTTTCTATTTCATAGTCACGCTGATTTGTGGACGTCTACATCAGGTTTCCCAGGACGCTGTAAATCTCGCTGGACAAACTGCATTAGAGATAGATATGCATACACGTGATTGTGTACGAATGTGTGAATGAACTTGCAGGAGGCCTATGTATTTTACAGTTGTGGGTACTGCACAGTCTTTTACCTTATGTGGCCAACCATTGACCACAGCTTTTGCAAATGCATCGGTACCACTGGTACTGGTTCGCCTTGGCGCTTGTTCAGCACATTGAATCTGTGGCAGAGGCAGTCAACAAAAGAAATCCCTCTGACTGTCTGTTTAGTCTACCAAAGCAGTGATTTTACCAATGTAATACCCTTCTTAGTAAAGTTTACAGTGCCAGTTGCAACTTTTTTGATTACATATCCTCAATTTGCATTGCAAGCATATAACAAATTAAACAGGTGTAACATTATAAGTCGCAGAATGTACAGTATGTGTGGCCCGACATACATACAGGTCAGCTGGCCGTCAGCTATAGTCTTTGTGGTGCGTTAAATAGCAAGTTCCTAAAGAAGACACAAGGCAACACACAAAGAGCATAACCTGTAGTTTTTTGTTGCCACTACTTTTTTGAGGTCAGCATGGTGACTCAGGTGGCCCGGACCCATTTTAGACTGGTGACTTGATCCTTTCTATAAACACTCCCCCCCCCCCTCCATAACCCTACATGGCCAAGTCATACAGGAGTTATAGCAGCACCAAAACCTTCTGCCTCACTTTCTAGACAGTAATAGTGCAGCTCCATATAGCTCTAAACACCACTGCTTTCAGTTTTGAGATTTCTCACTCCTAGCTAAACAAGCACTTGCTAAACCGTGAAGTGAATAAAGTGTCAGGTGAAGGTCTGTGAAGGCCCATCAACAACAACATGAAAGTTAAGCAACCCAACACCAGGACAAGACAGAACTGACCTGGGGACAAGATCCCAGGTCAGTTCTCTGGTCATGCTATAAGAACAATAGGCGGGAATTGTTATCTTAATTCTAAGAAAAACTAATCATAAAAGGTTTTGCATGTAATCCAGAATCATGCAGCCCTATATGAAGACCACATTATTGTATCCTGTCATCCAAGCTACAGCCACACAGTGTAGTTTATACTACATTTAGTAAACTAGCATTAAGTTCATTGTCTTGCTCTCAGCAAAGACATATAGTTGCTGTGGTCAACTGATCCTTTGACTTTGGATGTCTTGTAAGAGCTCGTCTAACCTGCTACCCAAACTCAGTTATCTGCGCATGATTTATCTGCAGCACTGCTCAAGTCCTCACTCGATCTTTCATTCAATCCAATCCAACTTAAATGTCCAAGCCCCTCTTAGTACTCGGTCTTCCGCTTCTTCATTTGTAATTGTCTGCCTCCTTATATCTACATAATTCCATGCTGATTTGGAAGATCCGTGCTATCCCAATAGCCATTTTGGCACTGCGTTTTATCTTATTGCCATCCCTCCACTCTGTTGCATCCCAGTCTACTAACTATGATATCACAATGTACATATCCTCAGTAACAAATGCGTACTTAAAGTTGGTAAAAGAAGTGGAAGTAATGTGAAAACAGAAAATAAGGAAAGATGTAGACACAAAGATATGATATGCCGCAGGAGGAAATTATTATCTTATTTTATATAAGTATGTTCTCTGTCTCTTTCTGCTCCTGTCTGTCTTTATCGTCCCCCTCCCTCCATTTCTCTCTTTCTTTTTTCGCTCTCTCAGTTTTCCTAGACACCTGTGCAGGGTCTAGTGTTTCAGCCGAGTCCCTGAAAAATAAATGCGGTGCTCCAATCTCTTAATCCACTCGGCTCCAAGCAGCCACGTCACATGAAACCGCCACGGCCACCCTGATGCCCAGACAACATTGGAGGGAGAGATTGTTTTGTGTGTGTGTATGTTAGGCAGAGAAAGCCAAAGAAAGAGAAAGCAACAGGACAGTATGCAAGAGCTAACGTTAACTGGGGTCAGTGTTTGCATGTTACTATATACTGGTGTGTTTGTCTGTCCTATTTGCATGTGTCTGCGTACTGTACGTATTTTTGAAGATGAACTGAAGTTGGGGAAGGGGAGGCAGACTAATCTTTTTCATTCAAATCAAGGACCTTGGTCCACATTGTTGTATATATGTGTGTGTGTGTGTGTGTGTGTGTGTGTGTGTGTGTGTGTGTGTGTGTGTGTGTGTGTCTATGTGTGTTTTGGGATGATACCCTATATCCACAGCAATCAGTCTGACCTCCACTCTGGAGTGAACTGCTCTCAATGATTAATGGATCTGCCTCCGTGCTCGGTCGCCAAGGCAACCCGAAACCCGATAGCCCTCAGGAATTCACTAGCTTACCCTCAAAGTTAGTGTGTGAGTGTGTGCGTGTATGTGTGTGTGTGTGTGTGTGTGTGTGTGTGTGTGTGTGTGTGTGTGTGTGTGTGTGTGAGAGAGAGTGTGTTGCTAGGCTGTGGGTGGGAGACAGAGTGAGGCTAAATGTGACTCTTTGGAAAGATGGAGTTGGTTGTGTTAAAGGTGGGAGAGGAGGAGAAAGAGAGGTCCAAATCCAGTCAATAAAACAGGGAGAAGACATCTCCAGTCTTCTTTTTTGTTTTCTTAAATCTATATTATGCATTTTAATGTTCTGTCATGTAAGTCCAACCACGTGTGTCCACAGCCCTTCATCTTAAATAGTAAGTATTGTTTCAGGCCATTAGAATCACAGTTTCTTATTTTAGGAGCATGTAAAAACACACCATCACCATTGGCCGCCTCCTACAGTGATTTGTGGTTTAAATCAATATTATTCGCTGGTCAGTGCTCTTTACTTTGTGTCAAATAGTTATTTATACAACCAAACGCAAGTCAAAATTAGTAATTGTGCATGAATATGTGCATTTATGTGTATTGTTACTGCCTGTCTCTAAATGTAAAAGCTTATGTTAGACCCTTTGTCCATCTGAAACCGCTGATGAGTAAATCCATGTAAACTAGATGGCAGCTCTTAAGTTGAAGTGCTGCAGCCAAGCTTGTGGACTCTATGCTTGACAGACCAACTTAACACTACAATGTTATTTTCAAAGGGCCACTTAACACTTTATTGATCTGGAGGCCATGGGGGCTCATTAGACAAAGGCTCGGGTTAGTATGGCATACATGTAGCACAGTCTGATGCTTTCATTTCACTTTATAATCCCTTCTACTAAGCAAAGAGTCAATTTCTAAATTGGACCATGGGGTCACACAAAACATGGGTCACACAAAACAGCTCAGCTGTGGTTATGGAGAGGTGATGAACAGCTACAGAACATTTTAGTCTAAAGGTCTTCATGCATTTGATTTTTGAGAGAAACAATGTTTTCTAGAAAAGCAGTTTCAGGCTGTTAAACTGTCCATCTCTTCAATTAGGGGCTAAGTATCTGTAGTGTATCGGCTCTCACATACAAGTTTTAGTGGCTAAGGGCTGAATGTAAGCATGTGTACAGAATGTGTGAATGGGTATCTTGTATCAGAGCCATTGTGTTAATTGAAGGATGAATCTCTAGCAGGATACCACACAAACGGCACGCTCAAACGCTCTACACTGTCCATACCATGGACTGAAATACCATCCCTGTGTGTGTGTGTGTGTGTGTGTGTGTGTGTGTGTGTGTGTGTGTGTGTGTGTGTGTGTGTGTGTGTGAGAGAGAGAGATTAAGTGAAAGAGAGAAAATGACAGAGAGAAAAGGTACTTAACATATGTGCATCTTTGTGCCATTGTATGAAAATACTGTAGCTAGCACTCTCAGCTTCAGGTAATCACATCTATGGTTTTGTACCACCATGATTAAATAGGCCTGTGAATAAAACTCAACTTTCTGATTTCCGTCTTCTTTAAAAAAAACATTGTGGACTTCACCTCATTATCTAGAATTTGTAATAAAACACAAACATATGTGAAGCCAATTTGTCTATGAAATTAGCATTTTGGCTAAGGGAAAGGATCAATTCACAAGAACAAAGAAATTAGGTAATTTACATGGTAATACTTTAGCTGAAATAAACTTCTCTTGTTTGTACACAAGTCACATCTCTATAGTTATTAATTTTGGGGGATTATACAGCATGCATACTTCCCAAAGAGATTAACATGTTCTCATAAAAATCAACAAACTAAAGCCTTATGATTATTTGATTAGTTCAAGAAGAAAAACTATCAAGAGTCCAAAACATGTTTCTGATTAATGTTGTTTTGTTTTTAATGACATATCTGATCAGACATGGTGGTGTTAAAGTGTACACGTGTGCATATGAGTGTGTATGTGTTTGTATGTCAGTGTCTATGTGTGTATGTGCTGAGTGACGGACACAGCGGGGGTATCTGTGACAGTGTGTCAGGCATGTAAACCCAGCCTGACCTGGTCTGCTATGGCCCTCCAGGTCCCCAGCGCGCACACACGCACACACCCACACCGACCCACACCGACCCACACACACACACCCCCCCCCACACACACACACACACACACACACACACACACACACACAACACAGCTCGTTTCTCTGTTCCTAGCAAAGCTTCCTGCATTTTCACTGTTGTATTAAAGCTCTTTCATTTTACTTTTCTACTTTTTTAAAAACATTTCAATAATAACCTAATTATGTTACACTTGGAGTAAAAACAAATTCAAGAAAATGAATTAATGAAAAGACTTCTGAACAACCCTACTCCTCTGGCCTCCCTCATCACCATAAACGACTTCCCTATTCCTAAATCATATAGTTAAAAACGTATAAATGGTTATTCCCTAACATTTCATATCCCACTCCAAGACCGTATACAAAGATTATATGCATTCAAACTGAGTGTTGTGAGTTAAGTGTTGTCTAATGGGTTAGAGTTAGGGTTATGTAAGGTCATTAACCTTATAGACAGGTGCAGAGGGAAATAAAATCATGCAGAACAAAAAGTTGAGTTTCTCGTACACGGTCAGCACTGAGTTTATTAGATAATATAGATAAGAAACCTTAGTGCAGACAGTTTCTTTAAAATAAAATATATTACATTTTTCATTGTGAGTTTAGAAATCCCTAGGTTAAAGTGCTGATAGGAATATTAAGTAAGAGGTACTGTATTGAACTGTATTGGAGACAGCTGATACTGTCAACACTTTCATAATATCATACAGTACCAAGAACGTTAATCTGTATACTTAACTAAACCTGTAAGATTACACCAGGAGGTTAGACAGACATACAATGGAAAGAGAGGCACCACACACATTGCACAGGTATGTGTATAGTGCTGTTTGGTTTTATACAGTTTATCAAATTTGTGTTGGTTAGCTCCTAGGATACGTCTAACATCTGTAAAGATTTACAGTGCAACGCAAATGAAGAAATGTTATTGATGAGCAATGGACTTTTAAATGGATGCAAAATAAACGCTGCCCATGTTGCTGAATTTAATAGCAGGAGTTTATCATTTAAACTAATGAGCTTGAAGTGTCTCTAATGTCTAATGTATTTAATGTTTAAGTGTGTGATTTTATGAGAAGTGTAGTGTGACACTTCAGGTAGGTGTAAGTAAATAGCAAAAATTAAACCTTATGTATCTGGCTGCTTGCAAATGTACAGTGGTGACTGTTTGTGTGCATGGGTGCAAACATAAGCGGCGTGTCTGTATGTATCCATAAACAAGCCGGAGTCAGACGAAGTTTAAGTGGACATACATTATAGAATTTCCAACCACTGGAACTGAGGCAAAAGCAGCAGAAATGTTAAATCATAGTGGAACATCTGACACATCCTCTCATCTTAAATAAAGACACATCTGTGTCTCTACTCAGGAAGGACTTCAGTCTAGAAAGTACAAGGAAATGTTTGTTTGTGGGTGCAACTAGTGTGTGTGTGTGTGTGTGTGTGTGTGTGTGTGTGTGTGTGTGTGTGTGTGTGCGCATGCGTGAGTGTGTGCATGTGTGCGTGTGTTTACACATGGCATGATAATTGTTTGTGATATTAAAATAAAGGTTTTGGGTCCTCCTACTATAAACTAATAATTCCTGTATGTGTGGGTTAGCAAGAGCATGGCAAAGAAAAGCAAGAGGAGGACAGAGGAGGACAAAAGGAGGACAGAGAGAATACACTGTGTATGTGAACATTTATTGTGTGTGCATATAAATATGTTACAGATACATGTATGTGAAAATCAGAAAAAAAGAAAACTGAAACTGAAAGGGTTATCTGTCACAGCCCACTTAGACTGCATGACAATGAGCCTGAGCAAATCAATGATTGGACCTGTCATATGTCGATGAATACCAGAATGGTATTTAGTTCAGTGGTTTTATGTTTAACCCTGTCTGTCAGCCTGTCTTTCACACTCTGTGCCCTGATGAGCGGCTGAAATTAGTCATAATCATAACACTGACATGCCTCCAACTCACTTTGAAAAAGCATAGACAACTCTATCTCCTACAGCTATGACACTACACTGCCTTGTCCTCCCAGTTTAGTGTGCCATGTATTTATGTCAGTGTATTTTGTGCCATTTTGTAAAATGTTTGGTTGTACATACATGTCTATAGGTGCAGTGTAGTATGTGGGTGCAGCAGTGAGCACATACTCCCAAAGGGGCAGGGACAAAGATGAATGAGGGGCACCTCTTTCATCTGTTGAGTTATTTTGCCTTAAAGGATGAGTCTGATCTTTCCAAACTAATCCCATGAAAAGACCACAACCAACAATGAATTTATCCTACTAAGAAGTACTGCCTGTCCATCCAAAGTCTAATGTAGCTTATTCCTAGACCTAGCTTATTCATAGACCTCCACTGATGTCCAGAAAACTATTAAAAACACATCAACAAACGATGCACAGGAATAACATGTTCATTCATTACGATTTACATAAGCACTGCAGTTTATTTTGAGTGAGTCCTATACACCATCCATACATCATACACATATATATTGCTGTAAATACTCACTAGCGCACCAAATCCAAGGCAGAAAATATTCCCATACAATACCAAAGGGACATTTAGTCCAATCACATGTGCACTTACGCTGACGAGTAAGGCATGTGGACAATTTTAGTGGCCTTTTTGCAGAAAGAAAAGGACTGAAAGGTCCCTTCATGTTACAGGCAGAACCTGGCTGAATAACATTTTCTAAAATGATCATCACTTTATAACGAAAAGGGCATGGGTACCAGCCCATTCCACCCTGTCTTAGTTCAATAGTGTTTCCACATCTACCTTAAAGTAAAACCAAGGGTTAATATGTCTGCATGCATGCACATGTGAATCCGTGCATGTGTGTGATGAGAAGCCTGAAAAAATGAAAGCCGGCGAGCGGAGCAGGGTTCAGTACAGGCGGGACCTCTAGCCCTAATCAGGTTACATGATTAATGAGGGAGGGAAATGGGCTCATGTTGTATTAAGAAAATGTGTGTTTGAACCCAAAGCGGCGGGTATCAGTGGCCTAATGCATCAGCCATCGACTGGACACCTGAGAGCCACGGTCTGCTGCGCTGTTAGCTTGGTCCCAGCGGAGAGACGCTGCATTGATTCTCCTAAAACTCCCTCTCATTCACTCACTTTCTTCCTGTTTGTCTTTTTTTCTCCTTTTCTTTTTTGTTGCTCATTTTATACTCTATGTCCTTCCTCGCCTTTCTTTCACACCTCCTTTGTTTCATTTACTTACCTCTTTCCTGCCTCTCGTTTTCGATCCTTCATCTGTTTTCCTCCTCTTTCCTTACCTACTCTCTCCACCACCCAACAGTCTCACTGGGTTTGCACACACTGCACAATAGCATCAGTGTTTTCTGTGTCTGTTTTTTGCCTCTGTGTGATTTAGGTTCACTTCTGGCATTGGAGCTATGGCCAACACTCAGCATTCGCAACCCAAACACTGAACAGTCATTTAATCTCTGTGACTCGTGGCACCACAGACTTGTCTTATATATTAGCTAGTGCTGCCTCATCCAATAAAGACTACGTCCACTGAATTTGTGTGTGAAACATGCTGTAGTGGCAAGAACACCACTTTCTGGACTGGTTTCCATGACAAGACAAAGGTTTATTCATGATTCATGTCCCGAGGTTTCTACTAAAACAATAATTAAAAAAAATAATTAGACGCTTTTTTAATTTTTTTTTTTTTATCAAAACAACATTTACTTTGTAGGCAGGGCTACAGTTTTACCGCAGCAAATAACACAGTGACAGTTACATTTTGACTCAGCTCTTTGCCCTGCTGAGTGAAAGTAGCTGTTGTGTTATTGCTGGGAGCCAATTAGACAGCCTCTGTGGTTCTTTGAAGCTGACTGTATCTTGACACTCTCTGGGGAGGTGAGTGTTATGCAGTAGCTGTAGCACATACTGTACGCAGGAGCTGATGAGTGATTAGTCTGGATTCAAACACAAACATGGCTAAACCAGAGGTCTACTCATTTTACCTTCAAAAAATACTCCGTTTTCTATCTTATCAACAGCAGCGATTGTGGTGCACTAAATTGCAGTGTTACATTAATATGTTTGGTTTGATTCCTGGCTCTACTGTGCTACAGTGAGGGATAGTGGCTGTGGTGCGCAAAAGGCCAAAAAGGGTCACTGGGTCCACAGTAGCAAAAAGTGTCCTTTTGGCAGCATCAGGTGTGTTTTCAAAGTGAAAAGTAATGCTGTTTAAAAACATAAACAGTGAAGAAATACGGATTGAAATCAGGATACAAAGGTGTCTTGACACAAACAAAGTGGAATTTTTCCTTCCATTTTCTCTGAGTTAACTCCCTCGGTCGTGTGAATATGCCAGATTTATGATTAATCAGAGCACAATCTGTGTTTGCTCTCCTCAACTGAACCATCATCTCCAATGAGATAGTTTACTCTGAAAAGTTCAGCGACTGACTTTAACAAAGACAAAGTTCAAGGCGTTCATTAAAACAAAACAACCCCAGGCTAAGAGAATCCAAGCAATAAAGCAGACTGGATAAATAAATAAATGAATGAATGAAATTAAAATCATGGAATCAAGTCAGAGAAACGGGGAGGAGACCACAAAAAAACCCTTGAGATATGGAAACAAACCTGCAATATATAGACAAACGATTAGCGTACCATGTCATCAGTAAAGATGATTCATTTTTGTAGCGATGCACCCTGATGTACACACACATGCACATGCACTGTATATGTAAATACACATATAAACATAAGCACACACACAAGCGCGTGCGCACACACACACACAGACTTCCATTATGAATTCTGCAAAGACAGCAAGGAAAATATCTGTGTTCTGAAAGTATTACCAGTCATATTTTCATATTTCTTTCCCCCGCTGTTATAATTTTCTCCCCTGTCAAAACAAATCAAAACGCCAAGACCAAACGGAGGCTGAGGGAACGGCTCAGATTTTCCACTGTCAGGTTCACAAACGCTGTGCTCTTACAAACAGGCTCTGTGCAAGGAGACATGACCTGATCTGTGCACTGCGACTATGCATGTGTACGTGTAAGATGTGTTGGTTTTCCGGTCAGTGAGAAGAGTACAGCTCATTCTGTTTGAACTGTACTTCCTCTTATGTATCCAAATATATAATTATTACTCTTTTTTTTCTCAAATTACCATCAAATTGATATATAATAATTTTGAAAATAATTCTGTCTGAGAAATAATTGTATTCTATTCTAATCCAAATCATTCAAATTACTGTAATTACTTACTTGTATTATAAGCTGATATAAAAAAAATAACAATGAAGCAAATAATAAAAATAAGTGGTTAATATTCTATACTGTAGATTGACAATACTGACTTAAAAAAAAAAAATCATGATTGATGCTCAGAGTAATGCTGTGTGAGTGTTTGTATGATGTGGTAAAAATGTAGTTTATATTTCATGACAAGTGATTGTGTCTGGGCCGCAGATGTTTAACCGCTTCTATGTCGGACTTGTGTTTTTATTCTGAGCGGACGTTTTCAACCTGTTCCATTACAGCAAAGGGGATATTTTCATTCACTTGAGTATGCAATGAATGACATTTTTAACGTGTGACTTTAAACAAATAATATGAAAAAAAGTGAATTATTCAATAATTAATGTGGACCTTTAAATTGCTAGATTGTAATTCATGGTAATAAGAGGCTAAATTAAATCCTCCACATTGTATTGATGCTTTCCTCCACAAGCCATCTGCCACACTAGACTGAAATATATCATAGCAAAAAAACTGGGATGATGAAGCAAGAGTCCATTTCATCTCCCAAACAGGATGGCCAGGCGATCCGCTGCCTTCTGGTTACATTTCCCCTCAGAGCGCCATCCGTCATCAAAGGGTCAGGGGTCGGGAGATTCATCAAAACAGTTTGTGCAGTGTGAGGTACACAAAGGAGCCTCTCAGGATTAGAGATGGCCTGCTGTGTTTATGGCTGTCTACATTAAGACCTATCCCATCATCACCCAGGCCTGCTTGGTGTGAACTCATCAACCATTCCAATGGGCTGACATGGCAAACCATCACATGCACAGCTCTCTCACTGCATTCCCTTTCTCTGCAGCTTCGCACACACCAGATAGTAATCAAGATGTACTTTAGTTACACTTTTGAGTATTGCTACTTTTCTGAGTATTTCTGTTGTTTTCCTACTGCTTGTATTTTCCTTTTTAGGCATTAACACCTACTGAAGGCTTACCTGAGAGAGGCAGAGCTATGGTTGAAAATATAAATGAGATTTGTTAGAAGACAATCATTTAATTAGATGGGTAAACATGTTGGACATTCACAAATTTTGAAATTAACTACAAATGAGCATTTTTGATTGAGCTACTGTGAAACTCTTACATATTTTCCAGACTCTATTATGTTTTAAATAAACTTGCAAATAGTTTTGTCTTTGTTTATGAGCTTTTAAAACTCTCTCAGTTGTTTCTTAACAGAAATAGTGCAACAATTTCAAAGTACTTTAAAGCAAAACAATCTATATTTAGTGTGGCTGAAATTATGGAAAAGCACACAAAATGTGCAAATCCCAAATCCCACTTATTGTCATCACTGCTTCTTTGCGGTGTACTTCCTGTGTTATCATCAAAGTTAAGTAGTGATGCTCTCGCTTTATAGTTTGGCCAGGATATTTCGTCACATGGTATCCACAGACTATAGTTGATGCCTATTGTGTTTGACATGCGTTGATTGCTAGACAGCTGTTGTAGAAGATGAACTTGCCCCAAGCGTCCGTGTGGCCTATATAGCACATTATTTTGGTTTTCATATTTATTTATTATGATGTCTGTATGAGCTTGTGCAGAAAAGTCTAGAGCAGGGGTCTTCTATGTTTTTTTTACGTTTAAGGACCCCTCAGTTGAAAAAGAGATGGAGCAGGGACCCCTTACTATATATATTGTATAAAATATGAGTTGCATATTAATTGTAGGGCGGCTTAAAGCCTTCACACATACCTTTCTATGGTGCATACAATACTAAGCTATTAAAATAATAATTGTTGAGAATATTCATATATTTATACATCATGTTTTAATGGCTACCTTATTGTTATCTACCTATAGGCACATATGCATCATCAATGTTGTGTACATTTAAAACAAGATTTATCTTTACAAATAATATGTTGGATTCAAGTTTTTGTTTTTTATTACTATTAAAAAACATTATTATTATTGAACAATCATTTGGAGGCCCCCCTGTGGTCTAGAGTGAGAGTTACTGAAACTATCTCCATGATGAACTTGTGACAAACTAAAGTTTGGTTCACATGCCACGCAGCAGTGAAAACTCTTCCATTTTGGAGTTAATATATCTCTCTGTGTGTCTTTTACTCTCTGTGTTCTTGCCCAACGATCGTGCTAGCTCCATTAGCTGATGTTTGGACACCTGTAGGGGCTCTGGGCTCGACGAGGAGGGCTGTCAACGAGGGCCTTTGGCAAATCGAGAGATTATCCAAACAGTGGGACACTAGCTAATAAAAACAAGCCCCCCGTTCACTGCATTAACGCTGCATTAGCGCAGAGGGTACGGCGAATGGGGACCCGGGGGTCTGAGTGATGCACAGTCCAAAGCTGTTAAAGGGATCTTCTGTAAATTATTAGTGATTTATTACAGGCTGTATTTATTACATTAGTTATTGGAGTGTTTCCTTGCTTGGGGAAGGTGAGGAGGGCTGTATAGTTGTGAGACACAGACATTTGTACTGTAGAGCCAACACTTAAAATGTTATAAGAAAAATATATACTGTAGATGCATTTCATATATTCAGGTAAAGGTTAACTAATGCAATTGGTTATTAGCTGATTAAAGAGCACAGAGAATTACATGGTTGCAGATGGGAAAAAAACTATCAATATCTGTCACAATTAAGAACTGAATTCATGTAACTGTGAAACTTACAAAAGTTTGAAAAGGGTAGGTCATATTTGAACTCAGTTTTCTGCAATATAGATACATCCGTGTTATATTTCATTTGCAAACAAACAATGACTAAAACAAAAATCTAGTTGAGATGGGATTCTTAAAAAAACATAAACGACGGCCAGCAACAAAGTAATAACTAGGAAGCAGCTTGTTTTACAGTCGGCTGAGTTTTCAGTGTGTGTACGCCATTCGTGTGCAGGGTCAGAGAATACAGTAAGCACAGTATATTTTTTGCTGCTGTACAGCAGCCTCACTCAGGGTGTGTACGCAGGTCATGGGCATAAACTCCAATTTCTGGCCATGACATTTATTAACTCCTACAAATACAACAGCTTGTTTTTTTTTTCCTCTCAAGGCACGGAAAATGAAATCATCTAATTTCCTTCACATAACCTTGAGTTTTTTGTGAAGTTGCTCAGGGTGAATTAAGGGAACGGTTTCAATGCATTAAATCATTTATTTACACAGTAAAATGTCTCCTTTTCCACCAGTGACCAACACAGCGTATGTGCCTTAACACACTGTAATCCATTTATACAGTCAGTTAATATATGGGCAAGGGGTTAAGGGTTTAATTTAAAGCAAATTAGATTGACTAAAATAAATCAGCTTCATGTTTCTGACTAATACATATGCAGAGTTCTCACTGTCCTTTACTTCTATACATTTTGAGTTTGTGTGCGATATAAAATGTCTCCAAAATCAATACATTACATAAATGTATTCATCGGTTTATTTAAAGATTTGCAATAATACCTTTGCATATATTGTATGAGCAGTTCTAATGCCAATAACTGTTAGCGAGACTGCATAATCCCATTAGGGCATAATTGTTAGTCTCTGAGGTGGTAAGGACACTGCTGGCAATAACACTCGGAGAGAGGGAATTTGCCTTTTATTAAAAACTGCTTTGGTGACTGGGAGTAAATTCATTATCTGACTCTATTAGCTCAGCAGAGTGGGAATAAACTACAGAGGAGGTCCCACAAAATGCCTCGGGCAAATGTGTTTGTGTGCTTTGTGTGTTTTTATCACGGCTCATGAACAACATAGTCTCTTTATATTGACTGTTATCAGTTACCTCAGTAGTGGCTTTGCTTTCACTGCAATGTGAAATCAGATTGAAACTTCAAGATTGTCCTGTCAGGCAGATTTATGGTAATGAAATGGAAAAAAGATGCATCTTATGTTTGTCATAAATGGAATCATAAGAAGACCGAAAAAAGCTGTAAACTTTAAAGACATTTCTAATTTTGAACAAACAGTGGTGGGCGATACTAAAATATGTGTGTATCTTGTGTTTTGTGTTGTCCACAGTTACACATACCATATGTTCAGACACACACGCACACTTGCATACAGTGTGGGCCTTAGCAATCATTTATCATAAATACATAGACAGTCATTTATTTCAGGGGAAACAGGCAATCCTCAGCTCATCTTCTCCATCCTCCCATCCTGCTTGGATTTACAGCACAGACAGAGCTGTACATCCACTCATCTCACACCACTTTACCAAGCTCTCTGCCTCTACCAGCCTGTTTCTCCTTATAGCCCATAATAATCCTCCAAAAAGCCTCTCAAGGTCTGTGTTTCCCAACTCTCAGAGCTGAAACACAATGGCAGCTCAGCAAGAAGTACAGGCGAGCAGAGGAGATCGGTCAGTTTGATGAATGTTTACACATCTGTGGGAGATTTCCTCTGTAGATAAAATGAACACTTACTGGTTTTTAGTGGTTCCCCACCACTGCAAGTTAAATTTGTATCTGAAAGACTACTTTTGCGAGGGTCTTGGACTGTATTGTTTGAGAATGAAATAATGCTAACCTTTATGAATATTAGAAAATAAACTAAAGTACTGGTTACAAACACAGTCTTATTTAAATCTTCCTTCACATCATTTCTCTGAGGTGGAAACTGTGTTAAAGGTGCTGACACTTACGCTCATAATCCGTGGCTTGTAATAACACTGACCTAGGAACTGAAACTTGCATACTGCCATTACAGTCAGGTTCCAAGTAAATGCTAACAATCTACAGTAAATGTAAACTAAAAGCTACACCTTTAACAGAACACTTGTCAGGTTGAGTTTGTTTTTTCACAGCATCCAGCGCCACATACTAAGAGTCACCCAATCATTTGATAACAGAGACAGCACAGTGCAATCCTTCTCTTTAAAACCCATGCCGGCCGCAGCCCTGATACAGGAACGAGGCATGCATCAACATGTCTCCTCTTTGCCACTTTTTCTTTTTTCTTTCCTTCACTGTGACTGCGCTGCGGAGACTCGAGGTGAATAATTTGTTGGTGTGGCTGTGCCACTGGAGGTAGGAGCTTACAGGGGTTTAGGGACCAGACTGTGTGGGCCTATCAGGTTGCAGTATTGACCCGAGGTCTGGCTTGACTTGTAAGAGAGAGTTCAGAATGAGAAGGAAATCCATGATATAAAGAAAAATCTGTTTGCGTGACAAGGAGAGGACGTGAGGAACAGGGAGAGAAAGAAAAATAGATATTTGAATATTATTCTTTATATTTGAGTGATTAAATCATGATGAAAGCATATTGATTTTTAAAACAAAAACGCTATATGCTTATTTATTGTAATGTAATAAAAAAATGAAGCAATAGACTTATTTAAAAACAGTGGACAGTCAGTAGGGAGTTGGGTTGGGAGTTGGGTTGGGAACTGGAGGGTTGCTGGTTCAAGTCCTCATACAGACCAAAGTATGGTCTGTATACTTCAAACACTGCCAAGGTGCTCTTGAGCAAGGCACCAAACCCCCAACTGCTCGGGAGAGCCTTTCCATGGGCAGCTCTCCACATCACATCTCTCCATTAGTGCATGTGTAGGTACTGAGCATGTGTGTGTAATTCAGGCCTGTTTGTAATAACAACAGAGTGAAAACATTGTAATTTCCCCTTGTGGGATTAATAAAGTATATATTGTTATTATTATTATTAATACCAAAAAATTCTTAGATTACGGTTTCTGATTATTGGCTATAAAGCATCAAAAATACTTTTGCAATATGAAATGGAGCTCTTTTTTTGTCTACCAATTTGTTAAAATGTCCTTATCATAAAGGGAAGCTGCAGGTGAATGAGACAGTAAACTAAGAACCCATTGGTCAAAAGTTCATCAATGGATGATTGATGATAACAAATGACTAACATAAAAGTCTTGGATGATAAAAAATAAATATCCTGCTCAGAATGTAAGTGGAGATTAGCTTTGTTTGAATTATATTTCTGTGTAAACTGGGGAAAGATCTGAAAATACACTTAAGTAAAGAAATATTAACAATTTAATTATTTGGCTGCAAATATCACTTTGATTTGCTTGGTGACTGACATCTCTGCTGTAGGCGCAGTAAGTGGAACACTTTTTCTGATCGCTCTGAGACCTGTTGAGCTAGATTTAAAACTTGTTTTTCTGCACAGCAGTCCTCCCCGCTGTGCAGCTCATTTGACCCCAATCCATTGTTGAGTTTCTCTGTTCTGATGTTTTACATTTACATTTACATGGAGCTCAGAGACTTTAAACTGCCTCAAAAGAGAACAATTCAAAAAAAATTTCAACTCTTTTTTTGTGTTCAGGGGACAAGACTTGGTGAGGCGACTGCCTTCCACGTCGGGGGCCGATCAGGAACAGATGGACGGGGTGATGACCCCCCCGGCAGGCGAGAGAAGCGGCACAACTGCCAGTCAAAATCCCAGCGTGTGGATGTGTGTGAGTCTAGATTTGTATGTCGGAGGACGATGGGGGGTTGTGTTATGGCTCTGAGGGTGCTACGGCAAACGGGGTACCCATGATATTAGTGACTGACACCTCCTCCAACATCTGTTCCAGGGAAAACACTTTCTTTCTCACTCTCACTTCTCCACTAACGAACCCCCCCCCCACTCACACACACACACACACACACACACACACACACACACACAGTTAGATGATCTTTTCATTTTACAGTAAAGCCGAAAGGAATGGAGAAATTAGATTTGGGCAGAATAAGATACTCCATTTGTGGTGTGGCTCTTTGCAGGGTTCTCTGCATGGTTGACAGTGGAGGCTGCAGACGGCACTGATGCCTTTACCCTTCTCTTCTCCTTCCTCCCTCGCTCTGTCGCCCCCCTCCCTCTCGATCAAGTTTCTCTCTGTCCATCAGTGGAGAGGGAGAGGAGAAGGGGAGGAGGAGGGTTGTTCTGATCAATGGCAGGAAACCAGACGATGGGAAGGGAAGACGTGAAACAGATAGGCCCCATAACCTACCTACCAACCAGGATACCGCAATCACTTCTCTTTCTCTCTCCATCTATTTCTCGCTCACTGTGTTCCTGTCTGTAATTCACACACACACACACACACACACACACACACACACACAGCTCTATTGAAACACAGTCCAGACACCACACATACAAACACGCATCTGACCGCAAACATGCTGCAAAAAGCTCACAGCAGCACCTAGCTTCAGACTCTGATATGCCAACACACAAACACACACTCAACACTGCAGATTGCACAAAGCATGTATAGCTTTCCCTTTAGGCTGAATGCATACCTACCTACCTGCTCCTTACAGGAGAATGACTAATTATATACACAATTTGAATATATTTTTCTCCCCAGCTCTATGCAAATCTCAGACATATTGCTTTCTGTCTCCAGGGGGGCCACATATTCCCACACATGAATATACTTGGAGGTGCATGAGGCACATACACATGCTTCATCCAAGATATGGATAAGAGAATAGCTGTCTCGTTTGAGTTTATTATTTTGTGGTATTTTTACAACACAGCTGCTTATTCCTTAAGGCACTTATTAGTAGAACGAGTACTTGGCAGTTATTTAACTCTATTCCTCAGGATCAAATTATGCAGCATTAGATCGTGGTATAGTTATTAAACACGGCTAATACAAAAGAAAAAGGTGGGGGCTTTATCTAACTATAAATCGAGGATCCTCTGTGTGTGTGTGTGTGTGTGTGTGTGTGTGTGTGTGTGTGTGTGTGTGTGTGTGTGTGTGTGTGTGTGTGTGTGTGTGTCCGTTGTCTTTCAAATATATCACAACCGTTTATCCGATCTGCTTCACACTTGGCTTCCTGGGTTCCCATTGAACTTGGTGTTTGGAATTTAAAGCAGTTTGGACAGCGTTGGATATTAATAAACTGTGAGTAAAACTAAACGGCCGCACAATGAATGGTTGAGGAAAGAAACGCTTCCATAAGCTGGCTTCACTTTTTCCGTGTCTACCCTTCACAATTAAGAAGCTTAAACTGCAAAGTTGCATATTAGGTACTTCGGAGTCCTTCTGTAAGTACTTTCGGGATACAATGATTCTAGAGAAAGCTACAGGAGGCGTTTTAAACGTGCACTAGTAAAATTAAAAGACAGTGCTAAACATGATCTCACTGCTCATTTGAAAATATATTCAACAGGTATGTTGGTACTCACAAGTTTGATGCATTAGCTGTGTTCTTGTACTGTATGTGTGTACATGCATGTGTGCATGGGTACATGAATATATAAGTGTGTGTTTCTGATCTATACGGTGCAGTCTGCTGAGCTTTCTTGCCACCCCAGCTAACTCTTAACTCCTGTCAAAACATGGAGCATTAAATTGAATTAAGACTCCATGCTGCAGTCCCTGCTGAGCACCCCAACCAACGCCTTTAACACCCTACTGCTCTGGAACACACACACATTTACACACAGTGCATTCCCTAACCTTTTACCTGTTACATGCAAGTACGTATGTAGAAAGATGCAGACATGAACACTAACACCAATCTTAAAATGTACACATACAACTAAATGAATGACAACCAATAAAACTAAGCATGATGTTTAAAAAGAGAACACACACAAATGCAGAGAATATTTTAAGTAGGATGAGGCAAGCTCAGCCTAATTCACTGCAGCTGAAACAGAGACAAAGATACCCTATTCAGTGTCTATCATGCTGGCAAGAGTTTTGCCAACTGCAGTCTAAGGAGTTTCCCTGTTTTGAAATATGTGTGGGTTTTTGGTTAAACAGAAATGTGTTTTTTTTTTTGTCATAAAGACATCTTCTTATCACATGTGAACCGGTAAAGGGTACAAGTTACTGGTTTTAACTGTATATTCTTTTTTTATTGTCATATTAGTATTGATATTTGCCACTGCTGTTATATGGAAAATTGATCTACAAAAAAAATGTGTATTTGGGCATAAAAGCAAAAAGTCTTACTGTCAAAGGTGCATTTTATATTAATTAAAGAATATACTCTGTATATGTTGCATACAGAAGACCAATGGTAATATTCAAGCACCTACAGTAAATGAAAAAATATGAGTCCCACTGAGATATTAGCCAATAATTCAGCATACACTGGTTTGTCTGTGCTTTGTCCACTGCAGTTTAGTTTATATTGCAAAAGTGTCAATGTTCTGTGTTTTATCCGAAGATTACTCCCCAATTTGTTCTGTGTGTTGTTGGCAGTTCAAGTTGCTCTATTAGAAATCATGTTAAAACAATATTGTCTAAGTGAGAGGGTCATTAATCATCAGGTTGACAAGAGCTCTGGACATTGTTGACGAGTAATGAGCGTGTTCCTAACCTTTAATACATTTAGGCTGCTGTTAGTCAGGTGGATAATTAGTACACTGATGATGGTACAAAAATATTCTGTACGCCATCAATCGTGGTGATTATGTTGCGTTTCATTTTTACAGTTTGAATATTTCTCTGCTCCCACATGTTCAGAGCAGAGATTTAGAGCTTTGTGGCAGCAGCCAGAAAAATATAACATCATTCGTATATTTGTGTGTGTTGAATTCTGAACATTTACATTTCAAGAAATAAAGATGACTTGTTTACGTAAACATTATACTAAATGTAAATTAATTTATATGAAAGAAAGTTTGGCAAAGAAAACAGCAACAAATTGCTGTTATTTTTCAATATCATCATAATATAATAATAAAATGTTGCTTAGCGTCACACATGACACAAACACATTATTTATTTAAGGTTTGTATCGGCTACATTCATTTATGAATGAGCTGTTCAAGTCTGGCTCCTACAAATGAGAGTTAAGTGGTGTGTGGGGGACATAACCTTTGCTTGGGGACTGAGCAAAGGTTACTAAAGTGTGTGTGTGTGTGTGTGTGTGTGTGTGTGTGCGTGTGCGCGCGCATGGGGAGTATTGAGCAAAGGCCACTGCATAGCAACCCAACACCAGCTCTTTGTCTGAGCGGCAGCTCCAGAGTGATTCACTCTTTTCCAAATACAATTATTTGAGTGTATATAATTTTAATTTCCAATGGCCATGCTAAAACTACATGAGCTTAAATTACTTAACTATTGATAATTAAACAAACATTTCTTTTTCTCCAATTTCAGTAATTATAACATATCTAGTTCAAAGTAAATTCTGTGTTAATGTAAAGCAGAGCTTTTGATGCTAAATGGATTTCATCACTAACAATACAGTTCGCAGGTTGAATGAGCTACACAAAGTTCACAGGTTTTTCCTAGAGAAAAGGTTAAAACCTCTCACCTGTTTTATCCTACTCTGACATTTAGCTTTATTCTGTTTTACAATCATAAACCACCTGTTGTATGGGGGGGGGGGGATAACCAAGATTTCGAATGATACCCAACTTTTCACTGGGTGAAACACTGATAGTAAAACTAGCGAAACACTGATATATGGCTTTTAATTTTCCCACGCTGTAGTCAGGAGTGTGTTACAATATCTACCATATAATGTTTGCGTCTGAGCAGTGGCGCAAAAAGCGGGTATATATATATATATATTGGGTATTTTCTATATGTAGCTGATGTTCTGCGTTTCTAAATCATTTCTGCATTTCCTCAATGTTATATAATATTTTAGAGGACTAACAGCAAAGAGTATAGAAGTACTTCTATACTCTTTGCTAACAGGCTAGAGTAGGCGCCCTGTCTCATAAGATTCCATCATAGAATGTTGACATAGAAGAGGGAGGGCGCCAGGTACGAGCGTACGAGTAGTGAGTTGTCGGGGCTAAAAATTTAAAAAGAAAGAGGGAAAAGGAGATGGCATGTGCAGGGATGTGACAGCAGTTAAATAAGTGGATGGTGAAAGGCAACAGGTAGGATTTAAAGTGTGACGTCTGTGCTTGGAGGCTTGCAAATATTTATGTTAACAGACCAGCTAGCGTTTGCTAACACTGGGAATGTAGCAGCCAAATGGGGGTTTACCATTGAATCATGCATATATTTGCTACCAAACTTGGAGGCTTGCAAATATTCATGTTAACAGACTGTTCATAGACTAGCTAGTGTTTGCTAACACTAGCAGCTAAAGTGGGGTTTACGGCTAGCTTAATGCAAACCAATGTTGCTGATAGCTACATTTAGATTTTGGTTAAACCCTATGGTACCAATCCCATGCATGACATATCTCAATTTTATTAAAATAACAACTGGTAAATATAAGGTAGCATGCACAATTAATGACAAGAAGCTGGAAAACATAACTTATGCAATAACTCTGGTTTACCATGGAATCATTAATAGATTTTGTTTTACCATTAGCTGTTAGCTGTGCTGTCAGACATACAGGCTATAGTTACATCTGTTGGATGACATGGAAGCTTTAATTACGGGGTCACATCTCTCTTTAAAGGTCTGTGCTAAGTGGCTCTCCATATTTGTACTTTTTAAAATCCAAAATGTGAATTTAATTTCAACAGCAGCACAACCTTACTGCATAATAGTTGTCTTATCAGATGCCATCACTAGGCTGATAAGAATTACATTTAGGCTGCTATATTTAACAGGATGGTGGATCAGGAAAGACAGGGGAAGGCAACAGGTAGGTCTAACCAGTCCTTCCAGAAAAATGTGTGAGTTTTTTTGTGATTGTTGTGGGCAAAAATCCTTGATTATGCGGCACGTTTTCTTAAAAAATGCGATGGAATATGCGGGATATTTATGCAATTTTATGCGATGAAATTGCGGGAACTTGCAAAAACTGCGGTTTCATCATGGCTTCATCGCGGGGTTTGCAGCTTTTCGATGATGTTCACGTCACGTAATTACATCACTTCATAACTTTCCCATGGCAACAGGGGATACTTCACTGCTCTTGTGTGAAGTAAACGCAACATTTTTCAACTTTCTGCTAAGATATATGTGACTTTTTTGCAACGCAAATGCGGGGATTATGAAATCATGAAAGCCCCGCATATTTTGCACGGAAATCTGCAATTTATGCGGCGAAAGTGCGGCGTATTTGAAAAAATGCGGCCCCCGCTTAAATATGCGGACTTGAATTATGCAATCGCATAATCACCTTTTTCTGGAGGGACTGTCTAACATTAGGTGGGGGTGTAAGTGTAGGGGGGAGCCACTTGATACCAACAGATTCATTTCTTAATATTATTAATATGGAAAAACTAATATAGAAAATATATTAAATAATGTTTGACAATTTGTCTTAGTGGAGAAGAACACAGGCAAGGAGTGAATGAGACAGACATGAGGTCGGCGATGGCATCAAGTAGAGATGAGACCAGTGATGACATCAGGTAGGAGTTCTATTAGACCACACAAAACTAAATGTCCAGTTCAAGTTCCGAGTCCTCCTCACATTCGTTTCATTTTGCACTTTAACGTTAGTGTTGCTTACAGATGAAGTCTGATTACTTCTAATGCCAAATCAAAATAATTTAACATGTTTTGTTATATGCTATTAGGCTAATCTTGCCATTTCGAATGAAAAATGCATTTCTGTATCAAAACCCGGCACATAACAACTAGCCTATGTCTGACAGCGGGGACGTAGTAAACAAATCAGAACGCAAATTTAAACATCCGCAACACATTGGTCGAATGCCATCAATGATGATTTATTTATTGTAATGAAAATAAAGTACATTTACTGTATATATGTGTATATATATACCATATACTTATTTATAATTATGCTAGGTCTACAGTGGCTGACATACTTTAAAATAAACCTTTATTATTTAAACCCCATACATGATGATATCTGGCACACTTATTTATTTACTTGTTGTTGTTTTGTTTTTGTTTTTTTGGGGGGGGGCGCCAAAATTGTTGCTGCATACCCCTCGACACTGGGTAGTTGCGCCCCTGCGTCTGAGGAAGCCTGTGTGTGTGTGTGTGTGTGTGTGTGTGTGTGTGTGTGTGTGTATTCACATGTGTTTTCCATCCCTCCAGAGACATGACAATTGTTTGTTGTGATATTGTAATGAAGCCCTCAGGCCCTCTTAAACTAATCAGCCTCTCTCTCTCTCTGCAGATAGATCAGTTATCAGGGCCATGTGGGCACAGTGCAGTCAAGCACTCGCCTTGTGTGACACACATTCCCTGCCATCCCTGCCTAACATGTTAGTATGCAGCCTGCATATCAATCAGCCAGTCAACTCTCACATTTTAAGCTCCAGCTGTTTTTATGCTAATAGTATTTAAAGGGTTTTATACAAATGTTACATGTTAGTTTGAGTAAAGGTAGCTACTTGAAATGTATCACTCAACAATCCAAATGAGTTCTGTCACACTACTCAGTAAAGTTATTAAAACATTTCACTGGAACTATATCTTATATGAAGACATGTGACAAATAAAAATGATTGATTAATTGATTGATTGATTGAAAACATCTTTTTTAACAGTTTTATACAGTTCTTTGCAAGAAGAGGATGTTAGTTTCCTTTTTCATAATCATTTTTTCCCCGTTGCCATGCTAGACATTATTGCCTCCCAGTTAATGCAGATTTACATATTGGACTGGTTTTTCATGATGTAAAACAAAGTACAAAAATAAAAATAAAGTTGAATGCAAATCCATAATTTTGAAGTCTAAATGAAATGACTAGTATGAATATGTTTTCATTTTTCAGAAATTGAACTTTTCTTAAAATGGCTATATGATATTCATGCATGTGTGTACAATTATAATAAGATGGAAGGTTGCATATTTACAGAAGCTCTTCATCATATCTCTCTCATGTCTCTTCAAGACTAATCTGAAGCTTTGTCCTTTTCTTGCATTTGTCAACTGATTAAATCATACAAAAGATAATCAAGTTATAAAAATACATTTTGTGTGCACATGTTAATCAGTTTACCTGCACACACACACACACACACACACACACACACACACACACACATCCCATTTGTGCCATGGGCCATGCGCCTAATCTTACACACATCCAAATGAAAAATGACATGTGAAAACACAAAGACATAAACATACACACATGAAGGCAAAAACACAAAAGTAAAAGACTTATCCCATGCACACACAAAAAAAATACAATCATTCTATGGAAAATTATATACCAGTAATAAAATCAACAAATGTGGCATTGCACTTCCTAGCATGGATCAATATTCCGATACAAAGTAAATTGTTGAGGACAGGTCAGGGCTGTGTGGATTTGGCCAGCGGCCTACCAAGCTTACAAATCGGTTTACCCTCCAGAGAATGAAGTGAAAGTTAAATAAAAACAACACTGGTGTAAATTAACTCTCAATGACGATCTGGATCTGTGGCATGCACAGTGTGTACGTGTGTATGAGTGTGTAGTGCTCACTTGTATGATGATGATGATGACGGTGATGATGATTGTTTAATTGCAGGCAGCTTGCAAGTGCAGTGCTTATTCTGTGTGTGTGCGTGTGTGTGTGTGTGTGTGTTGTTCACAGGTTTTAGTCCAGAGGGAGTGGCCTACGGTGGCTGTGAGAGGCATGTAATATGTTTAAATAGGGCAAAGTAGTGTTTGGAGAATTGGTAATTACTTACATCCCTCTCTGGCCATAGGGACACTGTCCAGATCTCAGCCTCCTTCACCAACACATACACTTACACACGTACACAAAACATGATATAAAACCCAGTCAACCACTCCACACACACACATTCATAGTCAGTGCCAGTGAACCATTCTGCCAATCAACAATCATCAACAGGAGCCAGTATAAGAAGTAGATAAAGGACAGGCTTGTATGGACAGCTTCAAGGCAAAATGCCACCTTTTTGTAAATGTGACTTAATCGTGAAAAGCCACTTTACCCCATTTTACATGGCTCTGTGAGCTCCTCTACAGGGCTCAAGATCACCAAAAATGGTCCCCATTGCCCTCCGCTGGTTGGCTGCAGGCTGCATAATACAGTTCTTGACTAACAGCGTCACACCATAAGTGAGGCGTCTTTTTTGTTCTCCACCATACACCCAAACTGCAAAAGTCTCAGAAACCATAAATACCACATCAGTTTCAAACAAGTCAATAGAAAGTCTGCTATGTCCTTTATCCATTATTTTACAGTTTGTCCTGAGGTAGGTCCACAGAATCTTTAAATCCATCCCACACTTAGCTACTTTATGGATATTGATTATATTTCTCACATATAGCAAGCAACTGAAATAAACTACAGATGTGTAAAGACTGTGGTTTGCTGGTTTCTTGGCACATTGAGGATTTGATGGCTCTACCATGTTGCACAAATTGCGGGAAGTGTACAGCAATCACGGAATAATGCATAACAAAATTCAAGGAGAAGACAAATTTTGTTCTACATCAAGATACAATTTTAACACAATGCAACAACAAAGCTTCAACTGTTTTGGACAATACCGCTCTCTGTTCCTCAATGGTTAGACTTGACGCAAAATATTCAACTGGATTTACTTTACATCAGCAATTCCATTGAAATTAATTATTTTCTCTTTCAATTTGACTGCATTTAACGGTTTTAAATGCTGGTGTGACTACAGTGACGCTTTGCAGCACCCATTTGCACATAGCGTGCATGGACACGCTGTGTGCTTATTAGAGGAAGGTACGCTTCAATACGCCATCGCTGTAAATGTGCACATGATGCAGGTTGTCACTGCATCATTAAAATAAGACAGATGGTGTTTGCACATTTTTCATCACTGCAGAAGTTGTAAGATTTTAAATCAACAGACAAATTAACACAGATTTAAATAATTAGGAGTCCTTGTGATTGTAAACAGACTATGTGGAGTTACATACTTAAAACTCAAACTCAAATAATCAATCAATATTATAGATTAATTAATACGTAATCAGTCATGGTTAATCAAATATCAATTTCACTATATTACCTCTCTTGATGGGATTAAACTGTTCTTTGTCCTTGTGCTGAGGAAAAAGTCTTGTGTTAAGTCAGCTATGTGTATTTTTTTTCTTCAAAAATACACAATTTATGTCTCTTTAACCACTTAAAAACAGTACAATGACCTCAGTTTGTGTGTGTGTGTGTGTGTGTGTGTGTGTGTGTGTTTGTGTTTTTGTGTTTGTGTGTGATAAGGTCACAGGTGGCGCCAAACTCAATTCCGGATTGAGTGTTTAACTTCACTTTCCACTGTCTCCCTTTTAACAGCTCTAGCACTTACTAAAAGTGAGACATCAAGTCGTGACCACAATACCACATTCTGCGTAAGAGCACCTTTTTCTCACTCATAATATTGACTCTGATAATGTTTTCATCACTACGTGGCAACACCAGATCAGATGAACAGCATTCTGCACAGACCAAATACACGGCAGCTTCTGCATGAGTGAAGGACAGAACGACTTATGTTGCTCTTACCTTTTTACCTCTGAATCAATAAAAGACGCTCTTTCAGTTTTTCCTGAGTTGAGAAGCATGTGTGTGCTGTTAGCTCATGAAGACGTGTGCACTTGCGCTGCTCTTAGAGGCCTATCGTTTTGAGTGTTTCAAGAAAATGGACATGAAAATATACAGAAGTGGCTGTAGTTATATGTGAAGGTTTATTTAAGTTTGAGAGTAACGTGCAGAAAAAAGACAGACAGACAGAAATCCAGAGGGTCTTGTATGTGTGTTGAGCAGAGTGGGTTAAGCCTGCGTGAGTGTGTGTCGATGTACGTGTGTCTGTATTTCACATTGTGGCTTGATGATGTTGTCTGGGCCAATCTGCCAGAGTGAATGGTTTGAATTTACTAGCCCACGACAGTCAAATTGTCCTAATCACTAAGTAAATAGATACTTCCCCAAGCTATCAGGGCACACACGCCGACAAAACTGCCTAGAAGGAGGAGGTTGAGGGGTGAAAAAAAGAGAAAACTTTCACTGTTAATTGTTGTTTTCCTTTTTATTCCAACCTAAAAACACCCAGTGTAATTATTCACAAGTGCCACTTTGATTTGGGCAAATTTGTTTGAAAGAGGCTTAAGGTGTTTCGCTTGAGTTATTCCCTTACAGAGTTTGGGCTGTGCACGGAGGGTCTTTTGCTTGCAGCGTTTTCAGTTAAATTGAAGCTGAGAGCTGGGGGTTGGATAGAGTTACACACCTTGTGCCCCTTTCTGAATGACTTGCCTCTAATCTAACCCAATCTGGCTTTCCGCAAACCTTATGGTGCTATATTTCTTTACATGCATTGAGTCTTAAGATTGGATAACAACTGATGAAGATAATCCACTCAAATGAATTAGATTTGTTAAAAAAAAAAATGCTGAAGTGAATCCAGCACCTCTTGTAAACATTTAATCAAAGTTTACAGTGGATTATGTCCTGAAAGTTCAGTCTATCTTGATTTAAAAGCACAAACAAATGTGCACTCTCATAACACAGGAAATTTGCTGGGATAAGCATGTGCAACAAGGCATTTATACCACATTATGTTGCTTTGCAAATACAAAACAAGTATACTTCAACAGTCAATCCATCTTTCAGAACCTCCGTTTTGCGGAGTTTCAGATGGTTCGTGTTCTGAATTTTAATTACAAGACTCTATGCTGTGCCATATTTAAACATAAAACATCGTCAAATATTGGACAGCATCCAAACTCCAAACACCTTCAGTTTCTCCTGATGACACAATTGATACACGTATAACTAATATGTAAACAACAAGTAACAACAGGAATACTAGATCTGTTGTTGGAAATCAAGACCCTGTCAACTTTGCGTATGGTTCATCAGTGATTTGAACATTAGAGCTTAGCTCAGGCCAAGCCAGCAACCCTACACCATAGTATAGAGTGTCTGTCATGCCGAGTTTACACTGGACCCATGTCTGGAACAGGAGAAGTGAGGATACTGTGACATACCGAGGATTGAAACTCTCAAAGTAGAGCACGTCTCGCACAGCGTTGCAGGGGAAATTATTAAAAATTATACATTGGGCACAGCTCTGATGTTTGGTCATTTTCCACTCTAAAATCGTCTTCATCCTCTTCTTAATGAAACATTATTAAGCTTTGGCTTTAAGGCAGTTTTCTTTAGCCTAGGTGATAATCCATGTGTGATTAACAAAATGTCATTACCAGGGGAAATATGAGCTGCAGGACAGTTACATAAATCTTTTTCAAGTTTTACGTACTGATGGTTGATATATTACTGTAAAATTGAACTGTCACTTGGCTTAATAACTCACAAAAAAATGAAAACTTAACTTTTTTTTAAATTATTTCTAATATAAAAAATAAATAAACTTGCATTCTTATTGTGACTTACATATGTTGTGGCGTCCCATACTGTACAATGATGATAAGCTGTTATTTGAGGATTCTCAACAACAACAAAAATCTGTACAAAATTGTCTAGACACTTAAGTATCAGATGTCCACATAATGTAACTTATAGGAGCTCCCAGTCTTCTTATTGAACCTAAACAGCAGCCGTGAGCTTTACAGTCTCACGTTAACGACAACACCAAATACCACAGCCTGCGTTTAAGCTGTAAACTGTAAATGAGGCGGCTCAGGGTGTGTGTGTGTGTGTGTGTGTATGTGTTTGTGTGTGTGCAACAGTTACATATACTAAGAGCTTTTTAGCAGTTTTTAATAGAGACACCGTCTTTACTGCATGTGTACAAATGTGTGTGAAAGTGTGTCTATGTTTCTGTGAGAGTGTGTGTGTGTTTATGGGCTAATTAGGATTTGAGTTACACCATAATTAGTTTTGTGGCATTCCCACAGCACAGCGTATCGTGTTACGGCTCATATGCATAATTAGGGAAAATAAACATTCAGGGCCTTGGTTGACTGTTATGAATCTTTCAACGCTTTCCTCTACTCCCTCCTCTCTTCTCTTCTTTCTCTTGTTTGCCTATCTAACACATGGACACATTATCTTTCCTTCCTTCCAGTATTGGTGACTGAACTGTTTCAGAGCAAAACCTGGCTCTGCATCAAAACAAAAATGCACACACGACACGAATCCATTCTTTGATTTTTAAAGGGCATCCATAAAAGTGAAGACAGAAACAAGACAGCAAGCGTGTCCATAAAGATCTAGTGGAGGACCAATTAAGATGTAGGAGACAGTTAAAATAAAATATCTTTTACAGCATCAGACCCTCACACAATTCTAATTTTAGTGTACATGTATGGTTTTGGAGATAGTAGTAGTAAATCGATACCTAAACTTGTCTAGAGTGCCTCCTGTGGCACCAGATGACTGACACTGTCCAAGCAAGTAACAACACTAAGAGCTCATCACACATTTCTGATAGTACAAAATAGAAACATATAAATCATAAATCAATCATGTGGGAGTATTGGTTACATCGCAGTTAAAAATCTAAAAGTCAAAATAAACCTTTTCCTTCTCTGCCATTCTGTTTCTCTCAGCTCTTCCTGAGTGAACACAGTATTTTTTTTAATACTGGCGCTCCAGAGCAGACACATGATGTCAATTCCACTATTTATTATGTTTATTTTACTCTCTCTCTCCATAACATACTGGAAATGTCAGCCTCAGTTTTTAGCTATGTGTCTCTTGGCTAGACTTTAAAAGACATGACAGCAAGGAGTCTATTCCCCCTCTGTGTGTGTATGTGTGTGCATGTTGCTGACAGATTTTTCTTTACACTTCATGCTGACATTGACATTAGCCATTTAGATGTGTGTGTATTTGTGTTTCTCCAGAATCACAGGCCATGCTCACTTTGCTGCAGCTGACGTGTGTATTTGTTTGTGTGTGTGTGTGTGTGTGTGTGTGTGTGTGTGTGTGTGTGTGTGTGTGTGTGTCTGCCACCATATCTCTCTAATGAGAAATTATTGAGGTGCCGCACTGAATTTCCTTTGCCACAGTCAATTTAGTTTTGCAGGTAACATGTCCATACTTTAAAACCGCCTATTGCTCGACCAATTAAATGAAATTTCCGAGCATGTGAAAAGTTATCCTCCTCCACCCCCATCTGTCCACTCACTCCTTAGAGTTGTGTTTACAATGTTGATTTTAAAATGGTTGTGACCTGCGGGTGTTTATAAGGCACGTTTAGCTTGTGAACATCTAAGAAGTCACTAAAAACAGACACGCTACAGGGAAAGAAATTAGTTCCAGAGAGAAGAGGGATGAGAGTGAGGAAGGGAAAGGGTAAGGTAAGGAGAGAGGTAAATAAAAAAGATAAGGACGAAAGGGGGAGAAGGAACAAGACTATATCATGTCTAACTGTGGTTGGGTAATCAATCAAATCTGAATCAAATATGGATTTGTAGTACAGCTGCAAGCCAATATTCCCCTTAATGTTGGTGTTGTTTATTGCACATAAAACCTTGTATGTGTAGATGTGTAGACATACAGCTATGCAGGCCTGTGTATTACTGTAGCATGTGTATGTGTGTGTGGTGGGGGTACTTGTGTGAGGCGTGCAGACTTGCAGATTTCTCGGTGGACAGAGAGCAGATGTTTTGAACGTGCTAAATGACTGACTTGTTGATAATCAGCCTGCCATTAAAAGTGTCAGGGTTTACATGCGCGTGCACGCAAAAACCAGAGTGGTACATGCTGGTAGTTGGAGGGGATTACTTCTCTTCTGTTGTGCACACACAGACACAGACACAGGCACACACACACACACACACACACACACACACACTCTCACCACTTCTTACCCATTTATATCTAACAGTATGCCCCTAAATGTTCTAAGGTTCTAAGTCCTGATCAAAGGAAATTGTGTAAGAAAACTTTGCATACAAGCTGATTAAAACATACCAACTCCTCTCTTTAACTATTTGAAAAACTGTTCTCTTAACCTTATGTTTTTAATATTGGATATTAAATAGATTATACATGAATTATATATGCTAGAGCTTGAAATTGAAGCAATTAATCTACATACATCATCAAATAAATCACTGATTAGGTCGTTGAAATAAACAATATGTAACATGTAAGATTATGTCAACATAAGATTTTTATCTGCCTGTACTACAAGATGTGGCGGTGTATACGTATATGTTTTTAGGACAACCCGTCTGGTCAAGCAGGATTATCCCATCAGAGAATAAATTGGATGGATTTGAATTAGTTTATTTGAGCCACGGTCACGTAAACACCGCCTGATAGAATGGATTTGATTTCCATCTAATTCACCAGGGACAGATAACACTTAATTTGACCTAAACACACCCAACCACTCACACACTTTAACACAGACATACAAACACAGAAGCACCTGTAAAACAGAGCATTAAAGTGTAGTGATTATATCCAAAGAGAGGTGTGCAGGGTAAAGAAAGACAGAAAAAACTCTAACAAATACACACATACTGTAGACACATACACATGTGCACGCACAGTCATTGCTGAGCCCATTTTGTCCAACAGCTGCACTTCCTCATGGCTCCAACTCAGCATATTTAACATCAACCACCTCTAAACACGCACGCACGCACATACACACACACACACACACACACACACACACACAGATCTGAGTGCATTAGCTGTGTAGATTAATGAAAATGTCTCACTGAACAAGGAAAAGAATACCTTGCAGTGTGAAATTGCTTGCAGATTGTGTGTGTGTGTGTGTGTGTGTGTGTGTGTGTGTGTGTGTGTGTGTGTGTGTGTTAGAGGCAAGAACAGCATATTTCATCTCAAACCTTGTTTCTCACTGCTACTACTACTATTACTACTTTCTCTCTCTTTCCTTGCTTCATGCTCCGGCCATTCATTTACACTTGTCAAGAGGAAGCCATTAAGCCCAAAAGCCTGCGACAAAATTTTATTACAAAACCATTTGTATTCCTGAAAGAAAAATAAATCCAACGTTCCCTCCGACTGCATTAGGGCCGCGGTTTGGCGATTTGTTTAGGTTGATAACACTCACGGCCCACCAGCCACTCAAACACTGATGTAACTGGAAAATAACTAGACCTTCTTTCGGTCTTCCTTGCTGGCATGATTTCTTTCTTAGGGGCCATACAAGGGCCCTTGTCTAAATGTTAACCAGCTGGTTGTAACTTATAGTCATACTTTATTTGACTTCTATTAGGAGGACAAGACATCTAATGAAGAGGGTTGTTTAAGCACTGTGGGTCTATATATCTATGAAAGAGAGAAAGAAAGAAAGTAAGAAAAGGGAGGTGGGTAACTGGTCTCAATAAAGCAGTTTGATTCGCTCAAAGCTGTCATAAAATCAAGTGGGCCCAATCAAAACGACCATGAGGGAGAACGCTAACAGTGCAGCTCATGTCCCAAAGTGTCCCACTTACTGTTTGTGCTTGTGTGCTAATATGCGTAGATTTTTGTTCTGTGTGTGCGGGTGCATGTAAGTCTGTGTGTGCTTTCAAACGTGTGTCCATCATCCTGGAATGAGAAATTCATGAAGTGTTTCTCCATTCAGCGTTTCAGCCCAGAGCTACAAATTCTTCCATCCCCTGTTCAAAAGCCTGAGCTTGATTTCCAGACTGTTTGTCTGGCTGTTTCATGGTCGCAGTGATTTCATGACAGTATCCATACGCAGGCGCGGGCGTATTGGGGTTTAATCTTCCTGACATAGTAGCAATTGTACAATGTGATGGCCTTGGAAAAGTAATGGCTATTCACATCGAGCTGCCAAAATGAAACCCAACTCTAGATGACTGGGAGAATGTTCCCACATCTCTTGTTAAATTGTCTCTGTCTGCTCATTCATTTTGTGCAATTGTTTTTTTTTTTTTCTCTTTCTGTTTCTTTTCTTTCGTTTGCTTTTGGCTCTCTCTCTTCATCCATTGGGCTTTGTTTGAAGTCTGCTTTAGGCCAGTAAAGGGGGCCCCCCCGCCCTTCCCGTGGCAGTATAAATGACAGCTAGTGAAACACAATACACTGGCCCACCATTAAAAAAAAAAAAGGCATGATAGCCATGCTTCTCGCTCTGTTAATCAAATTCGCCGTAATTGTCATCTGAAGATTTTAAAGGACGCGGAGGGGAAACCATAAGACAAACCTCTGAACCTTTAGCCCTGGGGTCAGTGTTTGTGTGTGTGTGAGTGTCTTCAGGGATCGTCTGAGAGTTTGTATATGGTCACGCTAACTTAAGGAGCTGTGTCTGAGTTCTGGATGGAGAGCCTCCTAAGGGAGTCTATCATCCACCCACTCTTTGTCTCTCAGTCTGGTTGTCTGTTTCTATGTCTCCCTGTGTTAAATTCTCCCACCCATTCAGTCGGTTTTTACTTTTTCTCTCTCATCCTTTGACTGGCCCTGTCATTGGCCTCATTTTCAACTGTGGCGTTAAATTATTTTACCACAGAAGTTATAAGACATGTTTAAGTCCAACAACTGACATAATAAAATAAGTCACTCAAGGTTAATGATTTTGATTAAAAGAAGAGAAGAGCAAAACTTAGGAAAGGGTCTGGGTAGACTGCTGCATTCATGCCATTTGTTTTATTCACATGTATCTCATCTATTTTTTCTTACTGCAACTTTGTCCTATAGCAGAGACGTACAAAAAAGCACCAACACATATACATCGTTCACATCCTACTATGTAAATATCATTAAAAAAATGTCCTCATTAGCAAATGTGTCACAGACTCAAGTGGCTGCTGAGGTTTTTGATAACTCACTTTAGAATGAAACACCACGCCACTGCACACTTTTGACAATTTCTAATATCCCAGCTCAACCACGATCCCAAACCAACATTTGGCTCTTTACCCTGAGGTCTGACTGGTTCTGTAGTGGAGTGGGAGGAGGTGTATGATCTGTTCTAAATGGCTCTAAATAGCAACAACTGATGTTTTGCCACACCCCCAACGTGTCAATCCTGTGTTGTAAAAATGTATAACTGTCTAATAATGTGTCAGCACTAATTAAGCAGGTCAAACACATTGTACACCTGCTGTATAAAAGGCATTTCTGATGCTGAATGATAAGTAGTGCTTATCTGTGAGTGTATTGACACTGAAAACTATGCTAAATTGTCCCCTGTGAGTCTAACTGGAGATGTGAGTACACAATAGTCTGCTGTTTTTATGCTACACAATGAAGAGTTAAGGAAAGAATTAAACGAAGAGGATGACAACCAATCGAGGATATGAAACACATGACGGTGCCAATAAATGACATGTGGTTTTGCTCTTTTTGTGCCACCAGGAATCCACCCAGTGAATGAAGTCGAAAGAGCAGACTCCCACTGGACAACCGGCATGACTTCACATCACTCAGCGAGCGTTTCACAGTGTAACAGACCGTATTACAGCACCGGGCAAATATGCACTTTATCGCCTACTCAAGCCTTTGATTTCCCTTTCTGCTCCATTTGGATTGACATAAATTGTGCAATATGGTAGTCTTGATTTCTGCTCCAGGTGGACAGGCAGCTGGCTGGAGGGGGATGAGAGACGGAGAGAGGAGTGTGGGGTCAGTTAACTAGAGAAATGTAATTCTGTTCATCCCAACTGAAGCATTTGAATCGTGACTGCGTTTATGTGCGTGTAGGTGCATGCCGATTCGTTTAACAAGGTGTTCCACTGATCTTTCAAGTGTTTACCCAAAGTCCTGACCTTCTTGCACTGATACTTTCACTGCTGATATAAATACCACACACACAAACACACACACAGCAGCAACGATGCAGGTAACTTAATCCTCATTTTCCTCCATTCTCTCCATTGGCTGACACCTCTCACATGTCCGTGCTCTCAACCAATCAGATCCCACAGTCCTAATGACACAAAGGATATTTTTATACCAAGCACTTGTTGTTGAGAAGAAGTTCTGTAAAAATTGTGTTAGGATAGGAGTGGGATCATATTGGGTTGCAGTGTATGCATGTGTGCGTATGCATGTGTGTGTGGTTAGAAACTGGATAGGTCAGAGAGGCCTGTGCTAATATGTCCTAAAGAATGCTTATGACTAGGTGCTAACTCGCTGTGATTGCAATTGCTGGTGGCAGAGGCAGAGAGAGAGAGAGAGAGAGAGAGAGAGAGAGAGAGAGAGAGAGAGAGAGAGAGAGAGAGAGAGAGAGAGAGAGAGAGAGAGAGAGGGAGATGGAGAGAGAGTCAGAGCGAGAGAGTGAAAGAGCGAGGCTCCAGTTTTATTTGGCTGGCTGTGGAAAGGTCCAACTATGCTTCATGTTGACAGGACATTTGTCAAATTGGAATGATGCAACTGCCCAGAGTCTTCTGTCACGTTGCATGGCTCCAGTTACCCTGATATATTTCATGTTGGAAAAATAGGTACAGACGTTTTGGACGGCCTGAGATTAAAAATAAAATAATTTTACATATCCTTTATGTAGACGTAAGTGCTTCCAGATGATTTAATTGGTTTATCAATTGTATTACTCCTCCGCTCCTGAATACACATTTTTTGTTGTACTATGGCAGTTACCAAGTCACAGAAATAGAAATGCCGCACGTGTAAATATTAGGACAAACCCATTAACTGTTCAGTCTAATAAAGTTTGGGAGCTATAATCCATTGTCCAGATACATTGCTTTGTCCTTTCAAAGTTTAAATTATCCAATGCATTGCACTCCTATAACACTGTTGGCCAGAGTCTGTTTAATTGCACACATTATTCTTCGTTGTCAAAACCTGGGGCCTAGATTATTAGAATATTAACAGTGTGTGTTATGCTACAGTAGTAGTGGCTAATATTGCTTCGAGATGCTAGCCTCAAGCAGAGATGAGAAGCATGATACAGAGATCTGGTGAGCTCACTTCTTTCTAACTCCGTATCCCCAGATTTTTTCAGGCTTCAAATTTTCAAACTTGTAGTCTTCAGCCCCAACCGAAAATGACTTAAGTGATCACTTGAAGCAATTTAACAGTCTTCACGCTGGAAGTCGCTTCTGGAGACATACAGTATATGCTGACCGAGGTCACTCTACTAAACAACACTCATTCTGTCAACCATTCGTTCAAAAAGCTAAGAAAAGTTAGGCACTGTAATTTGTAACCATTCCACGTTTTTTCTTTGCTGGTTGTACCACATTGACGGCCACTGTATAAGAACGCGGCTGGCCAAGGTGGTTGGTTGTGGATGGGTGGGTGTTAAAACACAGGACTTACAAGCCAGGAAGCGGAGTTTGCTTCCCAGGGAAAACTATAGACTTTCACCCAGGAAATGTGTTCCTTGGGAGTGTTTTAATCCAAACCACAATCTTTTTCCTAATCTTAACTAGTCTTTTTGGTGCCTAATCTTAACTTTCGTCCTGGCAAAACGCTTATATTTTGTGGACTAAATTTAACCGTAATATCCGCCAAAAACGAGCAGCAGCTCACAGTGCTCTGTACCCGGCTCAAAGTCAGCCATTTTCAGCTAAACACATCTACTAACTGTCGCTGATACGACCGAACTGTGACGGAGGTCCTTAGCCCGCGCCGCGAGGCTCTGTAGCGGCTTAAACAACTAGCAACTGCCGCTCGGCGTCATGGAGCTCGTAGCGAGCCGTCGTCGCGTGACCACGGTCTCATTTCGTAGGATATCATATGTTTTGGTGTGCATACATTTTCGTACAATATCATACGTTTTGGTGTGCATACATTTCCGTATGATATCATACGGACCCGTTTGTGAGAATGCGTTGATTCTGTATGTGTGCAGCAGTAAAAAAGGATATTTCCAAAAAATATATTTGCTTGGTGTCTAATATCATGATTAGATGCTTTACAGCTGTACAGTTATTCTAAAACTTGCCAGCTCATCGACTAGTGTGTGCTGTTAATGTATCCCCTCTCACTAATCTCACTTATGGGTTAACACACTCTGAAAGGCTCCTTACAGGGCTGGTAATTGAGAAAAAAACCTTCATAGCAAACTGCCACCACTGTGTTAACCGCATGGAAACATGTGTGGTACAGTATGTCTGTGTGCATTCGCATGTGTCTGTGTGTGAATGGCCAGTCAGCATGCAGACCAATCTGTGTATTAAGAGTGGAATTTATGTAAAAGTTCTCATATTCAGCAGTCATTTCCTATTGATGTTCAACCTCACCATTTCCAGGCAGAAATTTCTGAACTTTGGAGAGAGAGAAACAGAGGGGGAAATTGAGCGTAGGAGAAAAAGGAAAAAAAGAAGTAATTTCTCCATGGTGCTGCAAAGGGAAACCCTCATCATAACCACACCCTTTGTCCTTGTGTTCTCTCTCTCCTAACCTATCATGTTTTGATATTATTTTTCTCTCTCTCTTATAATTGTCAAACACTCAATATAGCTTCCAACAATGAGTTAGGGTTAGGTGTGTTAGGTTTGTGTTTGAAGCACATCCCTGTTCTGTTGGCATAGTTAGGATAACTGGCTACACAGACAAAGACACACACTATTCATTATGGTCCTGATGTAAAGAATTTAAGAAAAAATAGTTTCTTTGCATTCTGATTCACGTTTATTGACAGAGCTAATGGAATTGTGTGTGTGTGTGTGTGTGTGTATCTTTGCTTGTTTTACTTTTTAAACATGCCCGTTAAGTGTCTGCTGCTCACTTCGGCCTCATTTGTATTTATGTGTGTAAGAACATGTCCGCCCCCGTCTGCATTTCATTGTGTGTGCATACATACATTCATGTGTGTGTCTGTGTTTATCAATATAGCTAATGGATTTTCTGCTGGCCCACAGTTTGTTTGTTCAGTAACCCAATATGGCAGTCGGTTTATAAGGCAGGCCTTCAGAATAGAAGCATGACTCATGACTCTGTCTGACACAACCGTCAATGACCTGACACCCATATCAGGTAGCAGGGGAGAGAAAGAGAGCGAGAGAGAGAGCGAGAGAGAGAGAGAGAGAGAGAGAGAGAGAGAGAGAGATAGGGAGAGGGAGAAAGGGGGAGGGAATGAGAGGAGGCATTGTGGTGATCGATAAACCATCAATGCAGGACGACATTTTAACCTGAATAGTGGGAGAAGAAATATTTGAAAGGAAGAAAGAAAGCCAAGATAATTAAGACACTCAAAGAGAAAGAATGAGAAGGAAAAGGAGGGATTAGTATGTTTTTCTCAACCCTGGGCCCTAAAACTCTGATTACATTACATATGAATATAAAGGTCTTCCACACATCTGGCTACAACTGACCTTGACAAATACACAAACAAAACTTTTCATTAAGTTTTTCTATGATTTAGTATGATTAGCAGACACACAGACGGCTGCAGACACAAGCCAGATATGTCTCCCTCTCTTACTCTGCAAGAGTTGACTTAAGGTCCTTCTCTTCCTTCTCTTTCTCTACCCTTGCCGCATGAAGGGAGACTGTAAGGCATTTCAAACACATGAAAGGGATTTCAGTTGAGCCCTAAATAAAATCCTTTATGTCCAATGGTGACTGAGAGCTTGGAAAGAGCTCTTGTGACACCACAAAGAATGACTGACTGATGTAATGAGGACTTGTGTAGCTCAGAGTGAAGCTTATACATCTACAGTCTATGTGGTCTGGGCTGAGCCATGACATCATGATTCTATTTAACATTTCACACCTCTATTCCCCCATATTTGTCTCTCTCTGTCTCACTTTGTCCTCCCTTCTTCTGCACCAGCTCCAACTGTCCCCCAGCATTGTTCTCAGAAAAGAAACAGAGAATGGATCGTCTTACCTTCTCAGGAAGGTAGAAAAAAAACAGGCAGAACTTAAAACTCCCTAAAAACACAGGGGAGAAAAGGGGGAAGTGATGATTGTGGCATGAGGCAGGAGATGGGTGAGGAGTGGGAGTGCTGGTGGGTTTTGATAAAGGGAGGTTGGTGGAGGAAAACTTAGTCTCTTTGAGTTTGATTATAATTCTCTGATAAGAAACCATTGCCAACCAATTGTACTTCATGCAGATATGACTGCAACATAAAACCATGTTGGTAACCCTATAACAGCTAGAATGAAATGTGTGCAAACACAAATCATTATTATACACTCACATACTGGCATGTTGCCTCATGCCAACCTCATTCTCTCACACCATGACAGCAGCATGATTCATGACATTAATTATGATAGTTCAATACTAAAAACTATTAATGACTTCTCAGATTACATTCTTCCTGTCAGTCACTCACACTGGAATATTACTGACCTTTTTGTACATTTTCAAATGACTTGATCTCGGTAAATGTTGTTGTACTGCTTTGGAAGGTAAACGAGTGAGCACCACTGCTATGGCAACAGTTTAAAAAAAAAGAAGCAAAAATGCTCTATAAAAATGTAACTAAGGTTTAAGTAAGAAATTATTTAAATTAGCTTTCATTATTTGTGACTATAATGATTTTTTAATGTTTTAATGTTACTGTTTTAGAAAAGCACAAAACACGTGCTTTCTGTATATCTCAAAAATGCAAGCAGATAGAAACGTTTTAACGCCACAGTATAGACAAATCACACTGCAGCCTCAATGTTTTGCAGTGACACCTTACATTTTGTTATTCCGTTGTATACGACTACACAAGTCATATTAGTTTCCTATCTTAAGACTGAGAATTCCATCTGGAATTTTTAAAATGACTAATCACCACATGCTCTTAATTTATTTTAAAGTGCTTATAATATAAACAATAACTTAAGCTCTAGACTTCTTCATTGACCACTGTATGGTGGATTTGGTGAAGAATAAGAGTTCAATCCCTGTGTCGCCCTGCCTATGAGCCATGAGCTATATCAGAGGGACTTTACTGAAAACTGAGACTTCACAGACAGTTCACACACACACACCCATAGGGTGGATGTTATCATCGTGATCAGGTATGTATGAGAAAAACGACACACACACAGACTCACTTGCCCTCTAGATAAGGAGGTACAAGTTTCCAGCTTTCTACTGCAGCCATATCCTGTTACTAATACTCTGTGTGCACACACACACACACACACACACACACACACACACACACACACACACACACACACACACACACACACACAGCCCTGGGGTAGAGGAACATCAACTTCCACTCTGGAAGTTGTTTCTCACCCTTTCACCTCTCTATCACCTTTTCACACCTGTTCACACATAACTACTAGAAAATGCTCATAAAAAGTGTGTAATGCACAGTTTCAAGTCTCAAGCCATTATACATTTGCAGTGATAAATAAACAAAGATATATGACACATTTCAATCAGTGGTTCTACCCATACATGATATCCACCCTGTCACACGGTTATTAAATATTTAATTACTACAGAAAACTCTAGACTACAGTATAAACTATTGTACATGAGTTAAGATGAGGTTAGGCACAAAGGATTGAGTGTTTTCCTTTCCCACACACCTTCCTTATGCCTGCATTTGTCCTTTTGACTCCAATAAATCAAGACAATAAACACAATACTGATTTACACATTAAGGTGCAACAGGATTAGCGGCTTTGCAACATGCCACTACTTTGTAGGCAGATGTCTCTTATTATGTGTCACTCTTGTCTTTCTGCCTCTGTGTTAGTGTAACGCTGAATAACCGAAACAACAAATTGTTAGCAAAAAGTGTTCACCGTCGGCACCATGACGTGGCGATACAATTCCGCTTGGAATCCGCTGCATGTTACCAATATTGGTAACATGCGGAGTTGCAGTTGAAAAAAGCTGCCTTTGAAAACGCAGCTTAACAGTGTCACAGTTTCACTGTGTACTGTGTTGCATTGAGGTAACAAAGACAAGCCAGTAGGCAGACAGATATTATCAGGTATAGGCAGAGAGATGTAGTAGGATGAAACTGCAAGTGACAGGGAAGAGAGTGCAGCTAAGCACACTTTGGGTTACAAATGTCAGGAGATTTAAGGCACTTCTTCTCGACTCTAGAACAGGTGCGACTCACTTCCTCAAGGCCAGGTTAAAAGGTCGCAAACTGGAATGCAATGTCATGGCAGGATATGTGAATTTGACTCTGAAACGTTCCTTCCTCCTGTGGCTCAAATTCTGGCTAATTTTACATAGCCTAAATGTAAAATGAAGGTATTGAATTACAGCCAAATCAGAGAAATAGCTTAAATTTCACTTTCTTTTATGCTTCCAAATAAGTGTTTTGGATAACTGGATTAAATTGAACTTGCTCAGAACCTGTCAAGCCAATGATCTTTGACCATATTGTCAGTTTGTAAATGTCTGTCTAGCGGAGTCGTGCACGTAAAATATCTGGATTGAAGCTGGTGAAAAAAATGGCTTCGGAGCTGAAAGGACAATGGGGAAAACTAAAGGAAAATTAGAATGTTTCAAGTAGAACGTTGTTTAGTGTTTTCAGGGTCTTGTCAATCAAACAACATTAGTAATGTTCAACGCCTTCTCATGAATGGGTTCGTATGATATCGTACGAAAAGTTACTCACACTAAAACGTATGATATCATACGAAAACTAGGAGACCGCCGGCTGGTAACGTGACATCAGCTACAGAGTTCTGTACTAAAGAGTGGCAGTTGCTAGGTGTTTAAGCAGCTACAGAGCTTTGTGACGTGACTACAGACCTACAGCCGAGATTACGGTTAAGTTTAGGCAAGGAAAAGTGAGCGTTATGCAGCGACAAAAGTTAAGGCACCGAAACGACTAGTTAAGTTTAGGGAAAAGATCGTGGTTTGTATTAAAACAATCCCAAGGAACACACATTTCCTGGGTGAAATTCTTTTGTTTTCCCCAGGAAGCGAACTCCGCTCCCTGGCTTGAAAGTCCTTGTGTTAACGCCCACCCATCACCACGACCACCTCCAGCCGTTCTTATACAGCAGCAGTCAATGTGGTGTGTACAGCAAAAATAAACATGGCAATCATAGGAATTACTGTGCTTTTCTTTTCATAGCTATAGCTAAATATGTTGAATTACAATTCAAAATCAGTATATGCATGCTGGAAGTACTTGCTGACATAATCATTTCAAAAACACCAATACACAATTACAATATAGCAGGTTTTCTTTTTCTAAATCCTTCCATTTTCCCTTTTCCTCAAAACCTACCATGTATCTCCTGCTGATAATGTCAACAGTAAGCACCTGGATAACATGACAACCTGTCACTCTGTGCCTTAACCTCCTCACACACACACATTGAAATACACACAAGTATACACAAGTGAGTAAGGTCTTGACATGTTCACTCAAAGCCTTAAGAGTGAGATTAGATGGGCCTATTGACAGTTCACACACACATACACACACACACACACACACGGTAATTGGTTGGATGGACAGCTCCCACAGCACTAAATGGTAAACAGCAGGTTTTAGGTGACGTGTGGAATGTAGAAAATGCTCTTTCATAATAAGCTGCTCTCTAACACTGCAGGGCAGGTCAATCTCTTGCTCTGTTTCTGTGAATGTGTGTGTGTGCTGTTGATCAACCTTTCGGTGTGAGTGATCCTGTAACGGCCAACTGTATGTGTGTGCGTTAAAGTGGTGGATTTAACATGATGAAGTGGTCTAAGCAGGAAGAGATTAGATGTGTGAACAGCCGAGCACAAGGTGACAGATTGGGAAAGGCTAATTTAACTTACACATGTAGGCCCACATGCTCAATTGTGCACGTCTAGAAAGTGCAGTAACAACAATGTTACAAATAGTTTGCATGTCACACTGTGCACGATAGGTCTAATAAAGTCTTGGTCGAAATATGTGTCAGATTGTACAATATCCATATTGACACAAGTCAGATGGTGCAATAAATGTCTGGTGAATCTAAGCGCTACAATGTGTACATTTTTAAGAAAGATGGAGGAGAGATGTCATCAACTTGCATCAACCATCAGCACCGCTCTCATGTTTTGAAAAAGGACCCATGGAAAATAGGGCAAAATAAAATGCAGACATGGCAAAGTGAGTTGAGGTACATATGTTTTAAGCTGTAGCATTATACTATATACTAAATTATAGTATACAAGTTGTTTGGTTTGTGAACGTAGTAGCAGTCACATTGTGGGATGTTGGTCCTAATTGTCAGACACTGTCTGAATTTGAAACACACTGTCTTTGGTTGCCAAAGCTCTAAATCTTAATTTTTTTACAGTATGATCTAAGACCAGTTTCTGATTGACGACCAAATATTTCTTCACTACTGTCAACCATTTCTTGACAATAAAGGGGTCTTTTGGTATAATATTCACAAACAACACAAACTCTGGACATACAACCTGAAGACATCCTCACGCTTGGGAATGTACACACTTAATTTGCAACCATAGTAGATTGACATGTGTGTACTATGTCTGTGCACCTAACACACACCAACTCTCCTTTTTTCACTTTACCTGACACGCAGTCAGTGACAATGTGCAATTGTTTAGTCAGGTAATTACTTTAGATGGACAAACTGGTGTGACTAGTACACATCTGCCAATTTCAGTCGCCTACAATGCTTCCCTCATTTTCACATTCAGACCTACATAGACACCTGAATGTTTACATAGACAACTAAATGTGTGAAAAAAAACAGACTGTCGTGCTCTTTAACAAACACATTGTCCACACATAGACACACTGTCTGACTTTCTTACTTATGTGGTTTTGTATCATGCCACTGTGTCCGTGTGTGTCTGCTACTTGAGTAGTGACTTACTCAACATAGAGTCACAGAGAGTTCATCCAACAAGAACAGGAGAATGTGCCAGGACCGTTATGTCCCAACAACTTTACAGGAAAGCTGACACACATACAAAGGGAACAATGCTCTTTGTATTCTATACGTCATACTCAAATATGAGAGATTTTTAGTCTTCAACGAATGGATAGTGGAAGCAGGAAAGAAATTGAGAGTCGCAGTTGGAGGTAGCCATTGAGCAAAAAAACCTGAGTTTATAAATATAATAATAATAATAATAATAATAATAATACATTTAATTTGTATAGCGCTTGTCATGGACTCAAAGTCGCTTAAAGAGATATGTCTTAAAACCACATTTTTCTATCCTTATTCAATTCCCATCCCATTCTGCCAATTTCCTTGATCTGTTCGAAAATATTGAATTAATTAATATAGTATTAATTGAAAGATAAAGTCTACGAGGTCACATATTTGGACAAAACATGAACTTATTTCCCGCATCTTCCTCATATCCCTGGAGTTATTTGGAAGTCCCCATATGAAAGCTGAGATGGGCTGGATCTCTAACTCTGGTCAGGGCTTCATTCCCCTGGCCCATCTCCATCAAAGAACTTCTGTTTGGGGGTAAAAGAGTCCAATTTCTGGGCCTCCCAGAACTAGGCTGTATGGTGGCATGGAGAGAAGGACTTGGAGCGGGGTGGGGCTAAGCGAGAGCCTGGGGAGTGAGTAGACAGAGCAGGCCGACTAATGATTCCCTCGCTGGGGAGAAAAGGAATGGAATGGAATGTCTGGTGGAGGGGGAGGAGGGGATACAGGGCATATATAAGGGGGATATGTGTGTATGAGTGTTATTTGTAGATGTTTGGGAGATGAGTGTGTTAGTGACTTTATTTACCCACAGCACCCCCATTAGAAAGACTCTAGAGAGTAATACATTGAGCACTTCATTCATTATACTCAGCAGTCAGCTGTTTACTCACACCTACGTACATGCATGCACACAGAAAAGGAAATGCATACTGTACGTGCAGCAGACACACAGCCCTTCACATTTGTAAAGCACGTCAGTGATACAGTCAGGGTTACATGTTAATTTGCCACTGCCCAGGCTAAAACTGTATTCACTTAAAGCACAGTGAAAAAACGTTTTGTCTACTACACACTTTATGAAGGAAAACAAACTCTACATACAAGATATACACTAAAGACACTTGGCTCTAAACATCTAAACTAAAAGTCAGTATGAATGATAAGCTTCCATTACTACTAAACATGTGTGATATTAATCATTATTGGTAATGATTATGACATTTCTATTAGCAATGTGGTGGTGTGATTAAAAAAGGCTTTTCAGTCCAAGCTCGCTAAAATATGAACAAATTAAGGGAATAGATGAATGCTGGATGCAGTAGTTTCCCAATCTTTTTGGCTTGTAAAACCTTGAAATTAGGCTGTCGACTTGCAACCCCTCACTACAGGTTGCAGGTTGCAGAAGTTTAACGAACATTTTCTTTTTTAAATTTCTCAGATTGTTTCATTTAAATAATTGATCAAGGCCTAAAGAATAAAAAAAAATCCAATATTTTTAATAGAAAAAAGGAAATATTAGCAAGATCAGAAAAAAATTTATACAAATTTGTGTAGCATATTTTTTTTTATTCTTCTTTTCTATCTTTTATCATTATCTGCTGACCCCCAAGATTTATTTTGTGACCCCTTGGTGGTTCCCAACCCCAACATTGGAAGCCACTGCCTTGAAGCATGGCCCTTTTTTCTTTTTTTTTTTTACAATGAAGCTACTCACAGTCCGGTAGAAGCAGACAGTGACATGCATATTGGTAAAAGCAACCACCCACCACGGATACCATTGCCATTAAAAAAAGAACATCGAGAAAAGGACAGAACAGGAAAAAATATCTTTTGTTTTGGCGGATGTTACCTTTAAAAACTAAAAACATATTTTGTAAGAAAAGGTAGATGGATCCTAAAGCATCTCACAGATTTCTTTGTTTTTTAAAAGTTATATTAAAGGACATTCACTGAAGATTATTAAAATTCACACGGTCACTTGCCACGATCAAAATGTTTTGGAGACACACAGCATAACATATAAACACACTGTTGATACAGACACTGCATTTGTCTGTGCCACAGAACAAGATCTATACAATTACCAGTGTTGGGGAGTAACGGAATACATGTACCGGCGTTACGTATTCAGAATACAAATTATGAGTAACTGTATTCCGTTACAGTTACAATTTAAATAGTTGGTATTTAGAATACAGTTACATTGTTGAAATTAATGGATTACATGACGATACTTCTCTGTTTCACGGGTTTATTCACTCTCGCAACTCCATGCATTTTCCAGAAGCCCCAATATAAAAACGAAAAAATGAGCTATTTGCGTGATCATTGATAGAGGTAGAGATGGAGCCGGAACCGGCACAACAGAGCCAGGGCAGGAATGCGTTTCTGTCTTGGAAATTCAAACAGCATTTCACATTAAAGAAAGAACAGGGAGAAGGAAATATAACTGTGCACTGCAGTGCAACTTCTGCCTGCCAGCAACCAACTTCCTTTCAGCGTCCAAATTACGCCACCTCCAACCTGAAGAAGCATCTTAAAGTAAGTTATTTTTAGCCAAGGGTAGTCGTCTGCTGTAGTTTTACTGGTCACCTTGCTATTTTATAGTTGACGTGCGACTTTACATTCTCCTACGTGCTGATTTACTAGCCCCAGAGCAGTTGAAAGATTGACTAGCCCCGTTTGACATGTTAGCGAACGTTAGCTAAAATTAGCTCATGGTAGCTTAGACTGCGGTTAGATTTTTGTAGTATGCAGTTCGGGACTACAAATACAACAATCTATCTGCTTGTTCAGGTACACATTCAGCCAGTTGGAACAGAAGAACACACCAGAATAGGCCTGTTTAGTAAGCTGTATGTGATGGCTGCATTCCTACACTTATAAAATACAATTCAATGTGGAAGTAATCCAAGTATTCAGAATACGTTACTCAGATTGAGTAACGTAACGGAATACGTTACAAATTACATTTTTGGGCATGTATTCTGTAACAGAATACGTTTTGAAAGTATCCTTCCCAACACTGACAATTACCATATGTATGCACCAAGGTTATTATAGTTTTGCATTTTTCATTAGTTTTTATTTTTATTTCGTTTTGACTTTTTGTTTTCAAATTCAGTTTAGTTTTAATTAGTTTTTAAAGCGGGTTTGCTAGTTTAGTTTAGTTTTAGGTTTTTGAAAATGCTCAGTTTTAGTTTAGTTTTTATTAGTTTTAGTCTTTTTTTTGTAATATGGGTTATTTGTCGGGGGATTCAAAAAGATCAGAAAAAGTATTGTGTAATAATAACTCAACAAAAACATCATACAATTTTAGAAATATACATTCACAATGTATTCAACAATAACACCAGTACATAAATGTAGCCTACATATGGTCATAAATATGTAAACAGTCTACACAAGATGCAGTATGTGCAAAATGTGTAAGTGACGTGTTCCAGGAAAAAAAACCTAAATAGCCAACAGACTAAAGAATACATGAACAGGTGTTTTCAACTTTGGTTCGAGTAAAGTGGCGAATTTTTTGAAGTCAATCGAGTCACACAGTTGTGTAGACATTCCAGTAGTATCAATCCACATATGAACCCACGCTTCTGGTGTTCCTGCGTATTTACTAACCAGCAGCTGTCAGGTCGCTGGTGAAAGCCCTCCTGTAGTGTTCTCTGTCCTGCTGTTGTCTCTGTCATGCTGCCTGGCCCTGTATCCATACATCCATGCCCGTAACGTTACCGGGGTTAGCTTCTGTTTCGGGGAAAGGGAGCTTTTGCGTTCTCCTTTACCTTGTTAAGGTAAGCTAGGTTAGCCTCCTAGCTTGTTTGCGCTTCTCAAATGTACTTTCAAATTCGTGGGATGTCTCCCTTTAATAAATTGAGCACATATTTGACCACCTTCCACTGAAAGGCGCTTTTATCTAACACAGTCATAATCAAATAGGACTGCCGCTTTCTTCCGACTTTCGGTAGCGCTATGATGCCAGGCGAGAGGGACAGAGCCACGGACATGTTGTGTTCAATTTGACGTCGAATGTCGGAATTTCTGGATTCCCAATCTATGTCTACGGGAAATGTTATGGTCGGAGAGATATAACGTTAAAGCTAAGGACATTTACTCGATAATTTTATTTTAGTTAGTTTTGCAAACAGACATTACAGTTTTAGTTTAGTTATCGTTTTTTTGTAATTCCTCGTTTTTATTTTTATTTCAGTTAACGACAATGTTTTTTCCCCACCTAGTTTTCGTTATTTTGTTCGTTTTTGTTAACGATTATAACCTTGGTATGCACACATTATATCTTGATCCCCATCTCACGGACGTATCTCTGCAGCTCTATGCTGCAGACAATAAAAGACGGAAGGAGGTGGAAGGATGCGACTCTACTGTGAAAATAAACATGTGAAACAAACACCCAGTATGTCGGGGTCAGGTTTCGCTGCAGTGACGACAATGAGCATGAGGCAGAGGGCCATCGTAATTGATACGCGAATAAAATACTGTGAAGGGATGGCTAGTGAAATACACACACGATTTAGTTCAAAACTTTGTTCGAGAGAGTAATTTCGAGTCCTTTTCCAAGATGTGTGGTGTGAGGTACAAGACAAGATACTACAGGCTGAGTAAATGATGATAATTGCGCACATGCAATCAGACACATGAGCATAAATACATGAATGTATGAACAGTACATGAAAATACACACTGAATAAACACAGGCCAGGGTAATTTGATCAGAACTCACCTTGGGATAACCACCCACATGAGTGGGAAAACTGACACTGTCAGCACAGTTCTGGGAATCCCCACACACACACAACACACACACACACACACACATAGATATTCAAATGTAGACAACTGAACAAATACCTCTGAATTTCAATGCAAATATGCACTACGTATTTGTATGACCTACCAGAAGGTGGTAAAGTGTGTTCTTCCTCTACACTGACGCATTTGTAAACAACGACAGCTAATAGGTAATAACTTAGAAAACAAACGATCGTGGATTTAAGTCTTTCCTGAATAGTCATTCACCAATGTCAATGACATATCCATCGTTTGTATTAGTTTGTATACTGACTTCCATTGGGTTAAAAGCATAATGTCCCAGAAATGCGTCCCTCTCAAAAAAAAAAAAATTGCTAGTAAAAGAGAAATGTCAGACATTACTTAAAGTACACTGGAAATGAACATATGGGCAGCTGAGGAGGAATGTGAAAATGTGACACAAATCTAAACATGATAGCGGCTGTCATATCCGGTATCAGTACGGTATGGGTGAAAAAAAACATTACACTGTTTCTCTTACTATTTTCCTCTCGCACTCGTCTTCTCTGTCTCACCTGAGCTAAAGGTCCTGGGAACAACACACTTACTCCTGCGGTGAGTGACAGCTCATGGCCCCGAGGCAGCCAGCTTCTCCTACAAGTGAGGTCTGACCATCTCAAGTTTCCATCTCAACCCCCTCATTCATCTCCTGTCTTCGCCTCATCTCTCTCATTTTCTCGTAATGCACCTTAAGGCTCACTGAGCCACCTGACAACAACACTGCACATACGGTAGACACAAGTTTTGTAAACGTTTCACAAAGACACAAGTTTACATGATTAATATGCAAAAACTTGCATGAATATAGAATGACATATATACACACAGGACACAGTGACTGAAACACATTCACACGTTTACACAAAATCAAACACACAGAAACAGAAATACAGCAACAGAAAAATAAACCCAAAATGACATCCCCAACCAGCCCGGCACAAGGTGAAAGGGCCAGAGCTTGTGTGCGTCTTTATGTGTGTGCATGTGTGTGTGTGTGCATGTGTGTGTGTGTGCATGTGTGTGTGTGCGTGTGTGTGTGTGTGTGTGTGTGTGTGTGTGTGTGTGTGTGTGTGTATAGAGCCTGAGGTAGTGGGGTTTCTATTACAGTGAAGCTTCCTTTCCCAGGTGAAAAAAACAAGCAGAGAGAGGCAGTGTAAAATCTCACAGCCTTGGGGGGCGACAGTACCATTCGTACCCCCCACGCCTCCACTATTAATCCCCCACCTGTCAATCAATCCATTTACATCCACTCTGATAATCTGATTAAAATCACAATAAATTATCTGTCATATTGACACCTTAAACAGGTTATCTTACTTGTATCAAGCATAAGATGTGAGTAAGTGTAGCTCAATTAAGAGTGCTGGATGAGTTGTCAGTATGATACTAATCTCTAAAAAAGAGATTTGTGCATATAAATGCAGAATCTGTATCGGACACATTCTGGTTTCCGTTTTTAGTCCGAGCAGTACTGACCCATCACGTTTAACCTTTTTTTTTATTTGTCTGCATTCATATACAGACATCTGTTTATAGAGATTAGCCACAATTTCGTCTGAACCTTGATCTGGTTGCTAATCGTACTGTAAACAATGGCTGGCGTACGATTCATGTTTGCTTTGCAATGCCTAAAAAGCATAAAAAAGGCCAGCTACCATATGAACCCCTTAGCCCTTAATCTGGGTATTTACATGAGACTATCTGTGTATCTGGAACGGCACAGTACTGTTTGTTTTGCTGTTTGTGTGTGACAAAATAAAAGAGAGAAGGAATTATATTAAGGTGGTACGTTAGGTGTATACATGTATATGGACAAGTGTGTGAAAGGCTGTTTTTGTAGGGTAGGCTTGGGTTTGGGTGTGTGCGCCACTTTCTTTCAGCCAATCAGTGAGTCTTGGCACTCTGAGTAAAGTACGTAGAGTGTAGGCCAGAGGGACGCATTGAATGAGCTATGAGAACATAAAACAAAAGGAGACAGGGATAATGTTCTCAGCCATATAAATGAAAGTGCCAAAAAATGAGGTCTGAAAAATGTGTAAATTGAAACGGCTATACTTCAAGCCATTCATTTCCTGCGGTATCTGGGTAAATATTATGAACTCTACTCCAGAATACTGAGCACACTATCCATCATGACACACAAGCCAAGCTTGAGCTTTTACTACACTACGACATAATTAGTTGGAGAATTATAGTCTATACAATTGTGCGTGTGTTTGTCTGATGCTGCTGTTTTGCCCATGGCAAGTTCTAAGGAACAGAAACATATTGCCTCAATCCAGGATGCTGAGTACTACAACATGAAGGTAGAAAGCCAGGGCTGCTAACACACTACACATGCATACAGACAGTCTACAATGTCATTCTAATAGTTCATAATTATCCAGCTCAGCAGGTGTTGAATAAAGATGTAAGTTCCTTTACCCCCCTATGTTTTTTTTTTTTTGCATTCAGGGTATGTAATTATTTCTTATGGTCTTATGGAAGAGACATTGTATTTTTCTATTATTTAATAATTTATGTAATTTTTTTGACTAGCAACAACTTGACTAGCTTGGCAAAAATGATTCATTTATATATTTACATTTTATGTCTAAGAAAGGGTGGTGACAGTTTTGTAACAAATCAAGGTAATTTCTAATGTGTTTGTTCTGTAATCATGTTTTGGATGTCCTGTGCATTGGAACACCGATAAAGGAATTGCCCATAAGTCAAATTATTTAAAATCATTTTAGCCTCTTTTTCGTATATTTTCTTCAATACTCCCATAAGATGAGTAAAAAAAATTGTGAAATTGTATAAGAAATGTTCAGTGTTTCAACCTACAGGTCATCATCTAATCTACTGTATCTACAAAACGCAAAGACTTTGATTCTGGTAGATCACTTAGCGTGGTTGCACATGAAACATGTCAGTCTGTTTGGAACATTGAGTTACAACCGCTTGCAGTGCCTTTATTTTGTTTATTCCCACATATTTTTCTGTCATCTATTCCACTGTGCCTTAATATATAGATTCAAGACTAGTTATGTCTTGAAAATGCATCAGAAATGTCAAACAAACCTAAGACTCACCAGTGTGGAAGAGGTGTTTTCTAATTGCCATCTACTGAAGGATAATTCAAGTTCAAGTGAGTCAGTCCGTTATATATCTTGCTCCATTTGACTGCAGTGATCTTGCTGTGTTCCCAAAACCCAGCTATTAACTTGGCGAGTACGATGTTATCAAAACTGAGAGAAATGATGGAAAAAGCTACGAAAGTAAAAGATAGTTCTGAAAAGTATTTTTCGATGAAGATGGATGTTACTTAACATGTTACTTAGATCCGCAGGGGTTTTGGCTCTCCCAGCCAACATTACTGTCTTTAAGAGGCTGTGGCGGTTTAATAGATGAGAGTGGAGATCATGATATCATATGAAACTAGAAGGCCTAAGGAGTCCTGTTATGCTAGTTTGTCAGGAAGGAGGCTAAATAACACTCCAAAGTTACAGTGTAGGCTCAATTTTGGCGAGGTAAAAACATGCATATTCACACGGGGGTCCTTTGACCTCTCACCTCAAGATATCTTATTGAAAAAGGGTTCTATGGGTACCCACGACTTTACCCTTTACAGAGAAGCCCACTGTATGCTAATCCCATGCAGTTTTCCCAGGGATTAAAGTGACAAAAAATCTTTTTTTCAGGTCAAGTCATAAGCTGTTTACATCTACCTATACAAATAGCATCCCTTTTGCGATCGCGCCCCATTGGTTTTTAATGCACAACAAGATGCAAACAGCAAAGTAAAGGGAGTATTGCAATGTTTCTCTTTTCCTGATGAACAAAACAATATTTCAGTACCATCCCACAACTAACCATTGCTGTTCTTTTCTACTGCAGCAATCATATTGTAGAAAGGCTTTACCTTTTAAACTTTTTAATTATTTCAGGCCAAACATGTTTAAAGGGAGATTTTTTATTGTTAAAGGTGCTGTAGGTAGGATTGTGAAGATCCAGGACTTAGCCAAAAAATTTGAACATCAACAACTTCTCAGTTCCTCCCCCCTTTCCACTTAAGCCCAAAACTGTCTCCTAAGCCCCTCCCGCCACAAGGGAGAATGAATGTGTGTGCATGAGCAGTGATTGACACGCAGTTAGACTCCCCCCCTGGCCCTGATTGGTGCATCTGAACAGGGAGCTGTGGATTTTTGCAAATCACACTACAGGCTGTAGGTGGTGCCAGAGGAGCCAGATTTTATTTATTTTTTTATTACCTGCTTCATGTAGTTCTACTCGAACATAGGGTCAGTTTCAGAAAATATGACAGAAAGTTAGTTTTATAAGTCTTACCTACTGCACCTTTAATATGCAATTCAACACCAAGTCAAATCTATAAAATCAAGTTTGCAAGACTTCACTGTTTTTATTCAAGGGCTACTAATTATGAAACATATATAACTTTTTAGTAAAGCCTTTTTTATTATTTAAATTCAAACCAAAAAATGTTTTTACAATAACAATAAATAAACACTGTTTCATCTATCTCAGACACGTCTGTGCCTTCCGTTAGCAACAACGCATCCATAACAGTTAGTGGCCTTGCCAAATAGTGGTTACCATTAGACGCACACAAATCATGAAGCTAATATGCGAGGAAACTGGTTCCGGGTTTTGTGCTATAAATGAATACTATTTTATAGCAAAGTTAGAAGTTGACTATTTTAATTGCATGATTATTTTATGTCAACATACAGTCATAACCTACTGTCGTTAAAAGTGAAACCAAAATAGGCTATAAGGCTGTCTGTGCGTAATAACACAAACACGATTGACCCTCTTACACAACTGTTCGCTATAATGACAAATAGTCTATAGCATGATTGTATTATTATTATTATTATTATTATTATTATTATTATTATTATTATTATATTATAGATTGTGGACATGTCTTAACAGACGGGATAATAAATTGCATTCGGTATGGTTTAACAGAGTACCCTCAGGATTCTTCAAGTTAAAGTTAAGACATTTTAAGACCTTCTTAATACCACCTAGGATGAATTTTAATGTCAACTTCACAGCCATATAATGAAAAATCAGTGTGGATTTTAGGCCTGAGAAAAGAATGATTTACCAGGTAATGTCACCTGAATTTAATAAAACATTTTATTATAATACTCAGTTCACAATAGCTTTGTAAGGCGTTTTTGTACTCTAATAACATCAAATAATAAAGTATTTGTTGCATGAATCGTTCTTATGCTATGAAAAAAAAACAAAAAATAAATAAATCGGATGATAAAAAATAAAAAAACGTGTGCATTTTGGAGTTGTCACAATTAGTTCCACCCTGGCTAGAGAAGATAATATATAATGTAATATAATATGCCAATGTAAATGCCAATTGCTTCAGTGATTGTTTCATCCTGTTCTGCTTATGCATCTAAAGGCTGCTTAATAGCAGGGGGAATAAAGAGTTGGGCTCCAGGTTTTTTTTCTCACCCCGGTGATCGACACATCTGGGTGATACCGTCAAATGTGCGTTAGCATGTTGGCTGCATTTCAAACATACCCTACCAAAGGTGGAGCACCGCCGACACCGTCATCGTCTTATTCACAACCCTCTCTCCGTTGCTAGCTGATCAGGAACCGGTACTACCGGTCTTCCAGCTCCCCCGTTTCATTAGCGCTAGACTGACTCGCACGCCAATCTGCTTGCTGTGCTAACCTCAGCCACATTGCTCTCAGCCTCGTCCGCCAGCTGGTCCGCATCTGTGGCCAGACCTTCAGACACTTGCCCATTCTAACCGACGAGCTAACGTTAGCTTGTTAGTAGCAAGGTGCAAGACGTTTTGTTTTCTTTCCTGACAACTGATTGATTTGTGCCCGAGCTTGGATGTTTAGGGCCAGAGCTTTCTCACCATGTCCACGGATTTAAGATAAAACACCATGTTGCGCCGTTATTTTAGCATAGCTACATCCGTGTGTCGCGCACCCCGCACTCACAATTGATCATACCCCAAAAAGTTCAACAGATTGGCCTACCTTATCAGCTGTCTAGATTGTGTCACTATAATCCAAAAACTTTTAGACCGTTCTTTAGTCCTCCAGATGTGTGTTTTTTAAGCAAACGGGATAATGAGACAAGCGTGTAGCTAGGCTACAGCATAAACAAAGCAAAACTCATGGCTGACGCATCTTCTTGAGCTGTCACTGACTGAGACACAGAAAGTTCTCAAAAACACTATTAGGTCTGTAAACATTAAACATCACAAAATTCACATTCATTCACGGACATATTTGTAGTTGCCTTACAAAAAGAAAAAGAAAAGTCATACAGACCACCCCCCATTTTTTTTCTCATCGGCTCTGCATCGATCTCAGATATGGCATTTCTAAAATCAAATTGACAGAAATCTGTCGTAGTGACGGAGAACTTTAATCCCTGTTTTTCTCATGCAGTACAAATGTGTTATTTCCATTAATTTTAAAACGGTGCATTTGGATATTTTTGCATACTGGGGTCCCCAAATAGTCTTGGAGTTGCATAAATTAGGTATGACTGGGAATTCTTCAAATGTCAAAAGTTTTTGATTCCAAATCACAGCATGGCTTTTCTACTGTATTGTGTTCCTCGAGGTATTGTTGCTTAATCTGGTATTTTTGAGAGATTCCCCTCAATTATTTTTTTGTAAAGAAATGGTTAAATGTTGCACCTAATTTGTGTAACAATTGGTATCAACCCAACAATTGCTGCAATAGTTTATGAAACATAATAGAGCATGGGAATGGGCATCACATACTTTGATCATAATGTTTTACTCCCTATACACTCTAAACTTTCAAAATTGAGTAGGCGCCTTACCAAAAAACAACGTTCATTAAAAATGTATGACTAGAAAAACATGACACAAAGTGTGTCAGAAGAACCCATCATTTAGTCCTTCAAACTTCAACGTATGATGTAAACCAGGATTCTTACCTGTAAATTACATTAAAGACCAATCCCAATCCTATTGCCTACCACGGTCAGCTTCTCCCCATATATGCAAAATGTCCGTATATCCTACATATACATAGTATATACACACACCTGCTTAAATAAACTGACCAGGCGCCTGTCCTATGAATCAAGATTTGGAGTTAACGAGGTAACTTCAGATTCAACCCAGGGTTTGGTGTATCACAACGGTGGATCACTTGTTGTTACCGGGTTAAATCGCTGTGGTAATTTATGATGAACACATAACACTGCTCGGGAGCAGGTTATGTTGGAGATTAGAGATCAACCGGTGTAAAAGCACCGCCTACTGACCAATCAATACTCGATTGATAACAGCGTCACTGTTCTTAGAAGATTCGGTGGAGCTCGATGCGTGGAGAGAGAGAGAGAGGTGCGCTCACAAAAGTTAACACATTTAGAGACCGACAACCCCATTAAGAAAAATATATACATTTTCAGCAGAGGGGATTATGTATAGTGTTGCCAATGTGCACATTGGTTTGAATTATGTTTTATTTGCTCTCATGATCGCTTACCACTGCTAGGGTTGCAACTGAAATAATAGGCTAAAGCAACGGCAGTTTATGGAAAGCACAGGCGTAATTATGGTCAGATCTTGTGCCTGACTGATGGGGAAGTGATATTGATAAGCGTTGTGATTTAAGCATCTACAGCGTCGGCAAATTTTTTGCCAGCTTTCCTCCTGTTTTAGGAAGCAGCGACTGTATTGCGTTTTGCCTGGAAAACCGTGTCTGTGTTCTTCATATTTATGTACAATCATAATTTGCTCTTCTTATATAAAATATGCGGCTCTGGTAGATGTTTGCGATTGGTCATGCTGTGCAAACACCGCCTCTTTTATGTGAATGCGCGTGCCGCTGGATTGGGAAACCCTGGGATGATTGAACAAGTTGATAACCACCGTCGTGACACAGGTTATGCGGGACCGCGGTTGTTAGGGTTAGTGAAGCCGGGTAACTGAAAGAAATCCAGGGCATGTTGATCTTGATTTGTAGTACAGGCCTCAGGTTTGATTGAATGCAACAACAAAGAAACGTGTGTCATTGTCTGTCACTAAATAAGGGTGTCAACTGTCATAAATAAGAGAAAAAATAGGAACTCTCTCTGCAGAGCAGCACAAATGATAGACGAGGAGAGGCAACTGGATGGATTTCTCTCCTCATTCCAATGCTTCCAAAACTATCTGCCAGCTGGCCAGAGAGAAGCAGAGGCTTCTGGGATAGATTTATGTGTAGTGGTAGGTCTAAATTGGCCCCACATCAGGATGGCCTCTCACTAAAGTATTAATAATGAAGGTTCCTGTTTGAGTGTGTGCGCAGGATTCTGGCAGCCGTTACATGTCTGGCTTGCCCTCTCTAAGCTGTTCTCCGTCAGCAATACCACACAAGCACACGCAGACACACACACACACACAGACACAAAGAAACGCATTACCAGAAGCACTTGTAAAGACGAACACACATGCATGCACGCGGACACGAACACACGCCACCTCCTCATTCCCACTTGGCTCTGGATGAACTGACCGCAACACACAAAGAGGCTCAGGAGATAGCCTGATGACTAAAACTGCTTTTCGTTCATCACTCTCTCTTCAACCCTCTGTCTCTCTCGTCTCTTTACTCGCCCATCATAAATACCAGTGGTGCGAGAAATCTAGAAATCTATTTCCCCCCATGTCCTCACACACGCAAACTAAAATAGTCAATCATTTTCATGTCTGAGGCGAGTTGGTTGATACTCTGCTGAAATGTACTCGATATGCCCTGCAAGCCAGTGGCTTCTCAGCTGAAGTGCCAGTATTGAAAATGTACACAAAGATGTGTTTATCTGGCAGACGTTGGATGGTTTGAGACGCACTGACAATGTGCTTCCACTAGCAACAGATTTTGACTGTCCTGCTGACCAGGATTTGAATACAGGTAAAAATCATGGAGGCTTAAAGGCCCAATCCCTCATTTATGATCATACCATTTGAGTCAAATTCACCCACGTAAAGAGTTTATATGATAAAAAGATTAAAAACAGCACTTTTTAATTATGATAACTTACGACAGAGGCCTATTCAAGTGCTTTTACATATTAAACAAACCTTTAATAGTTTTAGAAAACATGAATGACTTAGATTTAGTTTTGTCTAGGGTAATCCCTGTATTAACCCTTAAAAGCCTTAAACCAATTTGAGTTTTCAAGATTTATATAGGTAGGCCAATACTTATACAGCACCTTATTTACCCATTCACTACTCCCAATAGTTTACTATAAAGTGAGCAGTTAATGAAGATTACAGACAAGTATGAATCATTGTCATCTTGCGTCAGCACTGTCAAGTGAAGTGTCACACAACTTAATTTTTGTATCTATAAAATGTGACACATTACTGTAGCAGAAAGTAGTTTATGTCATGGACACAATTATTTCCTTTCATTGTCGCAATTTTTTACAGGGCACTTTATAGTGCATCATTTTACACTGTAAAAGGACTGCATTTATATAGCGCTTTTGTAGTCTAACGACCAATCATAGCACTTTATACACTACAGGCACCATTCACACACACATTCACATACAAGATGCCACCTGCTCATCAGATAAACATTCACACACATTCACACACCAATTGGTTAGCAGCATCTTGCCCGAGGACACTTGCCGGAGAACATGTAGACTGCAGGGGCCAGGGATCTAACCTTCTGAGCCACAGCTGCCCATGGACTGTCCAGTAAAAAAGGATTGATTTTGGACATAGGTCATGAAAGTACAATCATTGAGGTTGAGGTGTAACATTTACTAAACAAACTACATAAATATGGAAACATGGAGCAATGAGGAGTAGTGTTTGCTTTCAGTGAGGCCACCTGAATTGATTATAAATCACTTTTGCAGAAAGATGCTAATGTAAATGTTCAAGGTTGTATTTGAGGTAAAATGTGTGTTGTCGACAGTGAACAATACCATATATATTAGCCTTGGAGTCTATGAATGACCAACACAGAGACAAGAAAGCCACTCTCCCCTAAACTTGAACTTTTCACTTGCACAGTAGCCTATAGAAGTGCCATACACTTCAGGGTATTTTGAAACACACTTTTTGGCTTTTTTCAGTATGAGCCGAGTCAAGTGATAGCCTATGAGAGTTCCCTCTCCTCATCTCACCATCAATTTCTATTTTCTCCTCCTCTTCACTTGCTTTCCCATTTCCCCTTTTTTTTAGCGCCCTCTCTTGCTTACTTTCTTTTTTTCTGTATCCATCACTCTCTTCCCCTCCACATTGGCCATGTTATGTGGTTTTGTTATTTAAAGAACAACACAGCCATCCACAGTGACAGCCTGAGAACTGTCACTGAGACCGTTAGAAAACCATTAACAATGGCTCTAGCTCCGTCACTGTAATCACAGCCTGTTTGCTCTGGAAATGGTTTGTGAAACAACAGTGAGTTGCAACAGGGCAGCATGCTCCAAGTCTTGGTTAAAAAGGCTCAGCTGTGCCAGGCACTGTCTATGCAAATAGATCTGGAACAAACAACTTGGACACATGCAAGAAAGAGAGAGAAAAAATAGACTTTAAGAGAGAGCCTAGTGGCCTTGTAGCTGAATAACTTTTTTTTTTATTAGTGCAACAGCCAACATGCCCATTAGCAGAGGTTCAAGTGCTAAATTACATGACTCACATTTATGTCTTTTAAACATCTCTGCTCTGATTCAGGTCATTTTAAGGTCCAGCAGAAATGGACATTTTTGCCATTGGCTGATGACTAAAACTGGATGCAAAACCAGATTCCACCTACAGTAAGTATGCATACAATATACTGTTTCACATTGACTATATTACAACTATACGCAACTCTGACTTATGGTGCATCTACACTATGCAGACCGAAATGCAATGTGATATAGATTGTGTGGAAACATACACACATATACGTACACAACACATATACGTAAACTGTCAAAGAACATCAGAGCGATCCTGAAGAATGCAAGAGTGGACTGATCATTACAAACAAGAAAGTGCCACACACACACACACACACACACACACACACACACACACAGTAACTTTAGTGGTTTTCCAGCGGAGCAGAAATACTATTATACAGTTAACTGTACATTACAAATGGCCTGCCAACTGTCTCTGGAGTACCACATGACTACCGTTGGCTCCAGTGATTGGCTGGCTGGCAGAACGGCAACAGTATCAGGTTAGCGATTGATTGGGTGATGTGTGTGGTGGAACAGATGGAACAGAGAGGAAGTGTATTCCCAGTAAACCACACTAAACCATTGGGTTTTTCCACAGGCAGGTGAGATGGACACACACACACACACACACACACACACACACACACACACACACACACACACACACACACACACACACACACACACACACACAGACTAACAAGGCAATTCCTGAGCCTACACCTCTCTCTCTCTGGCTCCGGCTCTTCCTGGCTCTCTCTCTAGCCCTCACAGGCTATTTGGCTCTGCATAGATCTTCATTATGTTTAATTACCTTCTCAGGTTTCACTGGAATGAATCCACATGTGAGTGAGTCGGGGGCGTTCTTTTCCTTTCCTGATTCTAAAGCCATTTTTTTTATCTGCCTAAGAGGTGCAATAAATCAATAAAAGACAAAAAGCTGAATTGACATACGTTTCTATGGCAAGATTTATATTGGAAGTAAACTAAATATGACTAAGTTAGACAAGATTCATGTTGTTACTGGCTGACCATAGAAAAAGGGTTTTCAATAAACAAGAAAAGGGATCGAGAGGAAGCAAAAAATCTCACATAAGCAAACCTAACTTCAACATGTATAAGGAAGTATAAAAATGTAATTGTAGCCAACAAAAGCTGTTGCCAATATTCAATTGTTAAGACAATCTACCTATTTTTCTATAACAAAAAAAAACTTGATAACGCTTTTATTTATTTATTTATGTATGTATTTATTGTCCTCCCCTTTCTCACTTTTTGACCACTTCAGCAGGTGGCAGTAGCTATTATGGTGAAACTACAACATTTTGGTTGCGTTGGATGCCATGTTCATAGTATAGTCAAACTGACATATGGGCAAATGAGGGAGGGACTGTCCTAGCCATATTTTCTCAGCACCAGGACATACTGTACAATACTCATAATGTTGTAATTTTCACAGATTTTTGCCAAAATGTACCCAAAGTTTTTCAAAGGAAAATATTAAATGATTTCAACTGGATTTTAGGTCTCAATGTTTCCAAAGTTTTATGTGTTTGCTTGTGGTAATTCAGTTAAGATAGTAATAACCATCTATTTTCCCTCTCATTTAAAAACACTTTAGTTGAGTTACGACCTACCCAATAATTTCACAGAGAAAAAAAAGAAAGAAAAGAGATGAAGCTAGAGATGAAGCGACCGCTTTGTTGTTGCACGATACAGTCACTTTTTGTTACACAAAATCCTGGGTAGTTCAGTGCTTGTGTTTTATTTTTATTTTTTTTTACCTTCATAAGGTTTACAACTTTTTTGTAGCAGCAATAGAGGCAGTGATGTTTCGCATGCCGCAATACGGACTGACGAGTCTGATAGCCAATTAACGTTAATGTCACATGGTTGTCCACCGCTGGTTGACGTTGGGTTGCTTTTCTCCAAAAGTTGAATTGGGAAGACCGGTGTTTTTGCCGGACTTTCTGACGAGTGACAACTGACGCAGTGTTTTTGAATGAATGCCAGCGCCTCACTAGAGCAGGGGTCTTCAACGTCTGGAGCAGGGACCCCCTACTACATATTGTATAAAATGAAGTTGCATATTAAACTGGGCCTACAATAAAGTGTAGGGGGGCCTAAAGCCTTTACATACCTTTTTAGTGCATAGAATACTAAGCTATCAAAATATATATGAAATAATGATTTTTCCTGCCTGATTTTATAAGTTACACCTTATCCTTAGGATTCACTGTATCTGTGGATGTAGTGACTACCTTACCTATGAGCTACTACGCCTATCATCAGTGGGGATTTATATTTGCTAATAATATGTTGGATTCATGTTAAGACATTTTCATTATTTATTTTTTAACTTTCAAAGATTTTTTTTTTTTTTTTTAAATACTATGTTGAAAAAAACACACATCTGTCCAGGATTTGGAAATGGTACAGATACACTGATGATGTATTTTGTCTGTATCAAGGCACTGTCGACGAACTACTTGTATAGTATTGTCTTGTATTGTCTTGTTGAACAGTTTTGATGACAATTTGAAGTTCACAGTAGACATAGACAGGAGAGGGTCCATTTTCTGGACATGTGGGTTTCTTTAAATAGAATGGTTCACTGTCTACCACATTATACCGAAAAGAGACTGATAAAAACACTCTTCTCTTGGCGAGTAGTTTTCACCCCACCCCACTAAAAAGAGGTCTACCCAAAAGCCAATTTTTTAGACTCAGAAGAATATGCCAGACCACTGGACAGACCACAGGACTATATGGAGCAATCAAATGACATGAAAGACAGCAGGTTATTCAATGGAATGGGTTGACAAAGCTTACAAAACTGCCCTCGAACAAACCTCGGTCAGACTTGCTAAAAAAAAGTAAGAAAAAAAGAAAAGCGATTTTTTTTGTCACTTATATCACAACTTACTCTCCTCTCGTATACCATATGTCCAGTTTAAAAAAAATATTGGCACATTCTAAAAATCAGATCCCGAACTCTCACATGTTATGAATGACCTGCCACTCTTCGTATACAAACGTGAGAAGAATCTCAGAGATCTTCTAGTTCACGCTGACTTTGAGAGATATAAACCAAGGAGAGCTTCACAAAGATTATTAAGCCCATTACCTACTGGCAACTATCGTTGTGGAGGATGTGCACAGTGCAACAACACCTATAAGACACACACCTTTCACCATCCTCACAATAACAAGACTTTCCCAATCAAGAGTGTCATCACTTGTGCCTCCACTCATGTAGTGTACATTTTAACGTGTCCATGTGGTCTGGTGTATGTAGGGAAGACCATAAGGCAGTTAAAACAACGCATTAGCTGAACATTAGAGCTCTATTCGCAGAAATGACCGGGATTACCCGGTCGTGGTACACTTCAATGACTATAAGCATGACATCATCACGGCATCATTGCGCTTTTGTGGCATTGAACAAGTCAGTCTACCAAAAAGGGGCGGCAACCACGACTTGCTACTTAAAAAGACGCGAGGCATATTGGATATTTACTTTGCACGCCAAAAAGCCTTAATGATGAATTTAACTTCAATATCACGTTATGTTAATTTTTATGTTTTTCCTCAGGAACAATTCATTGTATAGGAGCATGGACTGCTACAATGTAATTTAACCAGTGTAATGATCCACTTTTGAATGGACTGTGTCCTCTCTGATTAAGTGTAGAAAAAATATTGGGCTAATGACAATGCATTGATTATGAGCCTATAACATAACTGGTCTGGCTACCCACTTTTTTTTAAACTGTACTGAGTGGCATTTTTTTCTGCCCTTTCCTGTTGATGATGAATGACATCATTCAAGAGTAGGACCCTAATTGGTCCTGGTCAGTCAACCAAACTATTTAAGGGTATGGTTGAGGTGAATGTGTGAATTTACCTGATGAAGGTCTAAGACCCGAAACGTTGTATTTTCTAAATAAATTATTGCTTGCGTAATGGTCAGTGTGCGGGGCTCTTTCTAAAGCTCCTGATCTGCTACTTTTGATCATATCATACGCACCTGCCTGACAAAAGAGGTGTGCAAAAAAGCTTTTCTAACTTTCAAAGATTAACAATTATTTGTGACTCAGGGGACCCCGGACCCGGACCCCCTGTCCCCGGACCCCTGTTGAAGATCCCTGCAATAGAGCATTGGCATTATGCACGGCCGTACTATATTTACCTTTATCAAATTGCCTGAAAACGCCACCAGGCTGCTACAGTATAACCATACAGACCTTTACAAACATCAAACTGCTCGATTCTAACTCAATATATATATATATATATATATATATATATATATATATATATATATATATATATATATATAAACTTAGCACAAAAAAGTAAGGAAATTTGTGTTTGGTAGATTATTTCTCTGTGGTAACAATGCTTTTTGGCAATAAATCTTATGCCGTTGGAAAGCCTGTTCAGTTCCCTTTCAAATGGTGCCCCATTTGTAAGGAACATGCATTTGTAGGATGAGCATCAGCGTTGAGTATGTGGGTTGCGCCCATGAAAAATTTGCCAAATCTTCTCTGCCAATGCCAAACAGCTTATTCTGCAGTTTGAAGAAAATTTTGAAGAAACTAGAAATATTGGAAATTTAACAATTTATTCATTTCACAAACAGGAGCCTCAGTAGCTTGTGGAAGAACCATACACAGCCACAACAGCCTGGCACCCCCTCCTCATGCTGGTCACACACTGCTGTGGGATGGCATTCCATTCTTCAACCAGCATTTGTCATAAGTCAGCCAACGTGGTTGTGTTGGTCACTCTGGCACGAACAGAACGGCCAATGCTGATCCCACAAGTGTTCAATGGGGTTGAGGTCAGGACTGCTGGCAGGCCACTCCATCCTCTCCACTCCCACATTCTGGAGGTAGTCTCTGATAAACCCCGCCCTGTGGGGGCGAGCGTTGTCATCTTGGAGGATAGAGTTCGGTCCCAGACTGTGGAGATAAGGGATTGCCACTGGTTGCAGAATCTCATCTCTAGATCTCTCTGCACTGAGATTGCCTCCAATGATGACAAGCCTCGTTTTTCCAGTGAGGGAGATGCCGCCCTACACCATCACACTGCCTCCACCAAAAGGTGTTACTCTATCGGTGCAGCAATCAGCATAGCGTTCTCCGTGTCTTCTCCACACTTTGACCCTACGATCCATCTGCCGTAGGCAGAATCTGGACTCATCACTGAACATAACGTTCCTCCACATGTTCAGGTTCCAGTGCACGTGCTACGGACAGCAGCGCAAACAAGATATATATATATATATATATATATATATATATATATATATATATATATATATATATATATATATTATATATTCGAATCCCAAAATTGAAAATCGAATAACTACCCATTGAACGAATATTCGGATCCAGCCCTAGCTGCCTCCTTATTTAAAAAAAACAAAAAAAAAACAGCAGGCAAGACAAGAAAGAACTGCGGATCATCAAAGACAGCATATATTTCTTTGGTCAATTGATTGACCCCAGTGGAAATGCCAATGGAAGATGAGTTGACGGCAAAATGAACAGAAGTGGTCAGCAAATTTGTTCCCATGTGAAAATGCATTGGCAATCATGATATTGTTTAACTTATGACAACAAGGACCAAGGATTTATAGGATTGGTATTTGGAAACTACAAATGAATGGAGCACCTGGCAAAGTGACTGTGAGGCACTAGTATTATTGACACCAACAAACCATCTCCCATCTTATACCAAGGCAATTTAAGAGGAAGAAAAAGCCTATTTCAACTTTAACAATGTTGTTTACCTCTGCCTACTGTGAACATTAAGTGATTACTTTTTCCAGTAAAGAGATTGTAAACACTAAGTTCTGAGAACCCAATTGACTAACAATGAAGTTTTTGCATCTGGTACATCACACAAGCCAAATGGCTAAACAATATTTGCCCTGTGTACAACTGTATCATATTCTAGGACACGCCTGGTTGGGAAACTCCTCGGGAGGCCGAATTGCTCATAAAGATGGCAGGCTAGTGATTCTTTTTACCATAAGCAATCTGAGCCAGGCTTCTGAAAATAGTCTCATCTCATTCCTCCTTGGTGAAGCAGTATATATTTCAATATTTGTTTGAAGAAAAAAAAAAGCTTTAAAAGAAAATCCTTCTGCGTAACTCCCCTCTCTGGGTTCATTCAACAACACAATTTTTCCTCTGAGGGAAAATAAATTGTTCAATATTTCTCCACCATTACACGGGAACCCAAATGGGGAAAAAATAAACAAAAGCAGCTGGAAATAGCCTCAGGGGCAAACGGCTAAACAAACTCTTTGTGGAATATACTTTTTGGTGGTGCCTCTCTAGCTCTCTGTCTGAAAGGTCGACTCAGTCACTAACTGAAAATAGGTAACTGAATTGTACCTTTTGAAAAAGCCTGTCACTGGGATAAAAGTACAATTACTTACAAAATACAACAGTGTGCTATGTTGTGTTTTATTTTTATTTCATTACCATTTTTCACTGCAGCAATTCTCTAAAATATCAACACACAGAGTTTCACCTGCTACGGAGGAGCTTCACCTGGAGGCCATAACGTACCAGCACACAATTGCCAAGCGTTAGTACAGCAAGAAACATGACCTCTCACAACCCTCCCACCCCCTGCCAGTAATGTTCAATTGTGCACCCAGCCAAACCTTGAGCATTACTGCAAGAGACTGAACCCTGGTGTCTGCTGAGGTGGGTGGCGGTGGCTTTATCACCTGCACCTCTGGGCAGTACATTCAGTCTGCTATCAGGTATAATCTGAACTTAACTGAAAAAAATCTTTTGTATCAGATTGCTACAATATGATACATTGCAAAATAGTCATATATAATACAATAGTTAATCGACGACCATACATACTGCATGCTGAAAGATTGCTACTGTACCTTTGGTTCGGACTGAACTACTACTTTATACCTGTATGGTGGATCAAAAGGAATATATCTAGTCTTAAGAGAGCCCGTTATTTACCTATGATAGCACAACTGTGAAAAATTACATACCCCTCCTGTACCACCTTTTTTTTTAGTGTGCTGCCCACTTTGTTGAATTCTGCTTTGCCACAGAGACCCGTGGAGGTTTACAAAATGTCCTATGAAATCCAGCTGCTATGGGCATGCTAAATATCGCTCACCAGATAAAAATACGCTTCTGCACTGTTGGTGCACTTACAGCCTCACAAGCGAGCAAGTGTTTTGTATCATGCTGCAATATGGAGGGGATGATTTCGCAGGTGTCAAACTGTAAACTAGATGAGCTCATTTCATGGCACCTGCGCAGGTAAAAACAGAGAAATCAATGACGGATTGGGAAAATAATCATACAAGAAAATCTGTCCTATTGTTACTCAGGGCTACAGCAGTTTGACTCAACACTCTCTACAATCCCCTTGCCAAAACACAATGATTTGTTTTTAAAAGGACAAGGCAAGGGAATATTATTTGCAAGATTACCTGAAGTTTCCCAGCAAAGCAATGTGATGGTGCTGTACTTTACTGTATGTGTGAAAGAGCATTTCAAGCATCCTTTGTGGAACACCAGTAACTCCTTGTCTTCAACTCAGAGTTACTAGCTTTGGAGTGCAGGGCCAGATGGATGGCAGATTTGGGTGGCAGTAGCTCAGTGTGTAGGGAGTTGGGTTAAGAACCGGAGGGTCGCTGGTTCAAGTCCCCGTACGGACCGAAATACGGAGGTGGACTGGTAGCTGAAGAGGTGCCAGTTCACCTCCTGAGCATTGCCAATATGCCCTTGAACCCACCCCGAACCACTCAAGGCGCCTGTTCAGCAGTCACAGCCCACTCACTCTGACTGTGTGTGTGTAATTTCTCCATTGGAGATCAATAAAGAGTATAAATTACGGATAGTGTTATGATCTTAATCACCAAAGGGTGATATTGACATGCTTACATGTCAATATTTATATTCACCGTTAAACTAATGGGAGGAAGTGTACCAAGTTACAGTTGTTTTCCTATCAACTCAAGTGTTATGGGAACACGCATTTGACAAAACTGCAGGGTTTGAAATGAGCTAATTACAGGTGTGAAAAGCCCATGATTTTCCATCAATTATTCTTAAGAGCTTGTGTTTAGTTCCTCTTACAGGTGCATTTAAATACAGCTACTGGGAATTTGCAAAATCACTTTCACTGGGTTTATTATCTGTATTCCCTAAAAGGTGCACCACACCCTTAAGATTTTAACTCCAGGTTAAATCCATGTTCAGGAAGCACCACTTTGGTAGCCTAAATCCATGTGTAATCTGTGTCAAGGAAATTGCTCCCATGTGTGTTAATGCTACTGACAGAACTATTAGGCCTCAGTATTAATGGCTTGCTGAAACACACAGCTAAACAAACAACTGCCACAGCTAGCTTACCCTGTCTTTGCCCTGAGGGATCTACACAGGCTAGAGATGTTACTTGGCCCTGCATACAGTAGCAACTGAGCTAACAGGATACTGGTGCTAAAACAGGTAACTGGTGTTTTGGACAATATAAAGGAGTTTCATTTTAGCAATAAATTCCCACGATGACTTTCTTATGCGTCATTGAAACTGCCTTAAAACAATGTGTGTTTCACTGTCCAGAAAAGCTAATGAGACATCAGTCTCCTTTGGATTCCCATCCATATTGATGGACATAAAGTCCAATGCATTTGAACATCTGTCACTAGCTGTTGAGTTACGTAACTAGAGTTATTAAGTTTGTTTTGAGAAAATGTTGCTGAAGACCTGAAATATGCAACATACTGAAAATAGAGTGAGCTACACAACATGGCTGTTATGAAAATAATACTTTTTTTTTTACCACCCAGCATCCCATAAAAAGGGGAAATCATAATTCATAGGAAACATGCAAAAACAAGAATATTTCATAACATAACTTTTCCTAAGTTTAAATGAATTCCCCCTAAACTCCCACTTCCTTCCTCCGCCTGACACAAGGTTGCTATGGTTTCAGTCTGGGTTCCCTGTGGGATGAACATGAGATATGTCGATGAGATATGGTCATACACTCTCAGTGTGTCAGGGAGGATGGAGGGGGTGTGCCTGGGTGTGCATGTGTTGGTGAGCAATCTCGGCAGTTTTCAATATTGGATGTGTATAAAGGCTTTGCCTATAGAAAATCCCCAGAGGTGACAGCCTAACCCAAACATTCGACTGTCAATCACTATAAGCCACCAACCACGGTCATGACCCGGGAACAGGAAGAGGCCTTGTTGTGCCTGAACGGATCTTACTGTGCTACTCTGAAGGGAGCCATGTATATATAGAGCTGTATCTGTGTGTTTAACTTACTCTTTAGTATAGTAGTGGGAGTTCAGCATAAGTGGTGGCATTTTTGCATCTGACTTCTATGACAACCTTCAATGCGCTGCTAAACATGTTAAATGTGATGTAGTATACCTCATTCTGTAGATTGTGCTCAAAACGCTACCACTTTACATAATATTATTGGTAGAATACTACAGCATCTGAATCAGCCATGTCTGTCATTTTACTCAGCAATATTAGAGAGCAGTTAATATTTCTGGTATTCTTTCATCTGAGTTGTCTGTTGCACGACTAATACAACCTTTGAACATACACATGTTCCACCCAAACAAGTTCCTTTCCCAGGGCTATTTTGCAGAGGCGCCGTTGCTCCGTGCAAGACGATTGTGATTGGTTTAAAGAAATGCCAATAAACTAGAGCATCTATTTCTCCCATCCCGGAATGCTGTGTGGACTAGCCAGACCCTCCTCCGCAGCGCTGTGGAGGAAGGTCTGGCAATGCGAGACTATGACATAAGTGACCCATATTACATGCAGTTTCTTTCAATGTTATTATAAAGTCAGTGTTTCAACCATTTGGGGGAAAAAGAGAGCACTGGAATCCAATCAAGAGTCAGTATCAGGAGAAACCGTGAGTTTAGGTATCAGCATGGGTATCGTAAGAGAAAGTTGGGTTTTAATTTGGAATTTACAAATGCTCATCTTGATACGATGAAAAAAAAAAAAGAAAAAGCTTTGGATATAGTTTCCAAAAGGCAAACCACACTTGCCTGGCTTACATAGGTTGTTTTGTGCTCAATTTCTTTAATGCCTCCATGAAACTTAAGCGATGCTCTAATTTATGAGAGTATGCATGGTCCTTAAAGCAAGAAAAACTAAATCAGCTGTTATAAATATAGGGTGGCCTCAGTGTGTGTGTGTGTGTGTGTGTGTGTGTGTGTGTGTGTGTGTAAAATGATTGATGTTAGCGGATGCTGCAAAAGTAGGTAATCAAAACCTGAAAAAAAAAAACTGTCCCCCTCTCTCACTCTTCACCATGTTGACACTTGCATACCTGGCAACTGAAACGCTACACTATTCTTTGTTTCTCTTCCTGTTGCAGGCTCTCTATTGATCCATTATTTTGTTCTCTTTTTTTGCATTGTGTGCATACCGTATGTATGGGTCTATAAGTACTGCAGTGATGCAAAAGTTAAAAGTTAATCAAAATAGTATATAGTATAGTATATTCCTATGTTTATTTTTTATTTAACCAGGTAGGCCGTCGAGATCAGGTTCTCATTTGCAACGGCGACCTGGCCAAGAAAAGCGTAGGCGTGCAAGACAACAAATAGTTTCACATTCAATACAGTACAAGAATACAGAATACAATACGCTACATAAAGTGCAGAATAAGTGGGCATTACAAATGCCGGCACGTAGTGAGGTGTAAGTAAGTCGATGGATGTGCAATATACATGAACAGAGAGTCTATATCATGAACAGAGAGTCTATATCACTGCTGAGATCGTGTAGAGAGTCGAGGTGTATGTTTTATGTATGAGGGTGTGGAGGATGGCTGGAGAACACCTGGGGTCTCATTTATAAAACGTAGGATCTGCGTAGGATCCTTACTAGAAGTGTACAGTACGCCCAAAAGCCCAAAATAGCGTACGCCAAAAAGAGTCAGATTTATAAAACCGTGTGTACGCAATCCTTTAAGCAATGTTCCCTTTATAAATCACAGATTACCTACAAGTGTGCGTACGTGAATCAGCCTCTTATCCCGCCCTGTACACGCCCATTTTTAACCATAAATAGTCAATGCAAAGCACCTCGTGAATGCTGATCAGTATATGAATGACACTGGCAGTTGTTACACCGAATCGTGACGACAAAAGCAAAACACTTCTCAGACGTTCAGGAATTGCTGCAAATTGAATTATGATTTCGGCCTGTTCTTGCACAGTCTAGGGGAACCTGATCTATAACTACATGTATTAATAATACGTCAAAAACGGCAGGCATTACGGCACTCGGGGACAGCTTCGATATACCAGACGTATATAATAAGATTAAACAGAACTATATATTATATCCAAACAAGCCTTACTGATAAAGTTGAAGATTATATATAATATTTATTAAAACGGTTGGCACGGTTCCGGCGCGTTGCCCTCTCTACTGGACCCAATTCAGTACAAAGATCTAAATCGGCATACTAGCCAGTCATCGTCATGGTCCATGAAGTCTCTTTTTCTCCTGATTCTTCCATTAGCGTAGTACTCCTTCCTGCAGGACCAGCAGTGTCATCATGCAGCATTACGCACGGGGGTCACCGCAGTATTTATGTTTACAACAATTTGTGATTGTTAACACCTTGCCAACACAGCATCAACTAGTGGTATCCCCAACCCCGAGATACAATTTGAAGACGAAATAAAGTCTAAAAGGCTTATATTTAGTTATTTACACTGTGTTCTGCAGTTATCTAATGGTAGGGTATTTAATGCTATCCTGTATTCCATGCAGTCGGGCCATCTCCTCCTCCTGCGCTCCGTAGCGGACAATGTGACGGTGCACATTACACATTTGTATTTAAGATTTTAGTTGTTTATGGAACAAGTATCACTCAGTACAAGCGCAAATAACACTGCTGGATTTAATCTTCATGGTGAAGTGGATGATATGGAGTGAAAAAAATGTGCGTGATTACGAGTAATCGTTATTCCCACATTTACTTTCTGCAGTCTGACTTCAGTTCACCACCTCACCATCTGCGTCGCCAATTCCTATTTTGTCTCCAAAATGTTCGTACGCATGGGTCAGAGTTTGCGTGGAGGACCGCACATTCTCCCGTCAACTCTGTTTGTTTTTTTTTATAAATCACAACCTTTGCGTGGGAAGTGGCGTACGCACATTTTCAGCCCCGTTTTGTGCGTACGCCACGTTTATAAATGAGACGCCTGGCACCTACGAAAATATTTACCCAGGCAGCTATCACTGCGAAGGGGACATTTCTTTTGACATTCCCCATCCTCTGGTTCCATTTTCCTGCTTTTCCACTCCACATCCAAGAATACTTAATACTGATTAAAACAACTGCACAGTCTTAAGGCATTACCCACTTTGTGGAGATAAGTGGCAAAGCTGCAGGAGACTGGGAATTTGGGAGTGACATAATAGTATTTTAAGAGAGAGCTGGAGTAAAGAAAGGCAATAGGAAAGGAGGGAATACACATGTGCATTGAAGATGCTTTTAAAGAAAGGGGCTGTGTCTTCCCACAAAGAAATTTAACTATAGCTACAAATCAGATGCTTGCTCATTCACTGCCATTTATCTTTCCCCATACGGGGGAAGCCTTTATAAGTTCTGCTGGTAGGGTGTAATGCTAAAAGCCATATTATCTTCCCTCAGGAATACCTGTATTGTTACAATGTATGTGTTCTTACATACTTAAAGTGCTTATGATCTGGGATATGTAAATATTATGGCTTTTATATATTGGCTTTCTTAAAAAGGGTTTATTTCATTACACATAGCCTCCTACTTTCCTTGCAAAGGCTAATGCAATCAGTAATAAAGACAAATCTTCCCTGTCAGTATTTGTGTGTCAGCGGCTCTAAGCGAGTGTCAGCTTCTTTGAGCGTCGTGGTGTGTGATGAATTATGTGAAAGGTTGATGGAGAGTGAGAGAGAAAAGGGACAGACAGAGAGACAAAAACACATGTACTGTGTGTTTGTCTCTGAGCCAGTGAATGAAATATACAGGCTGAAGTGTGTGTGTGTGTGTGTGTGTGTGTGTGTGTGTGTGTGTGTGTGTGTGTGTGTGTGTCCTGGCACGTGTGAGGTGGTGTGTGGGTGTCGAGAGGGAAAGCTCATAAAACCCATGATCACACTGATGAGGTCACGGGGAGTGAAACCGGAGAAAGCCTTTCATTTCCTGTCTCATTCCATCCCTCTCTCTTCTACCTCCATTCATCCATCTCTCCTCCACCCCTCTGCATATACTTTACTCCTGTTTTTTTCCACTGATGCCACAAGCCAAAGTCTTTCTCTCCTTCTGCCTATCTAGAATTTTTCAGTATGTGTCACCCAACACTGGAAAAAAAAAAGAATATAAGTGTTGTTTTTTTTTTAAAGTGACTGATGTTTGCGTTCAGTGAAAACACATTCTTGGTTCTCGCATAAAAACTCCTCTCTTGTACCCTTAGTGTATGGGTTATATAATGGGTATGTCATGTTATACACTTGTACCATCTTTCTTTAAAATAATAAAATGAGAAACAAAAAGGGCTGCAACTAATATTTATTTTGGTATCAGTTAATCAGCCAATTATTTTCTTGATTTATTGTTCGGTCTATAAAATGACAGAAAATAGTGAAGAAAAAAATCACACTACTAAAACCCAAGATGATATCTTCAAATGTCTCGTTTTGTCCAACCAACAGTACAATACCTAAAAATATGAATCTTACTTATCTTATTTAGCAATTTTGCTTGAAAAAAAGAAAATTAATCGATTATCAAAATAGTTGCAGATTAGTATTCTGTCCTTAATTGATTAATCAACAAAAGTAATTTGAGAACTCTTAAACATTAACAACACACACAAAACAAAAATTGTATGTGAAGGGCATCAGAGAGTGGCACTGAAACAGATGTTTGAAATACAAACTTAAGATTAACGAATACATTTGATTTACAAATAAATGTAATTGTTAAACTTGGATGTTTATAACTTAAAAATATGAGAATTTCTTTAGAAACGCAGCCACATGCAAAACTTTTGGTAGATAAGATAAGAAACTATTCCGATATATAAATGTATTTTTAAGGTGCTCTGCATAGCCAAACTCTGGATATGTGTTAGAAGTGTACAGACAAGCTTTTTGGACAGTTAAAGTCAAAAGAGAGTCGGTTGCAGCTTACTGTTCTGCAAGGCCACAATTCATGGAAGCTACAGGGAGGAAAGTTAGCTAAACAGTGGGTTTCAGTAAAGTGAAATGCCGATTTGAGTCTGTCACCAGCTGCTATGAGTCAACATGTGAGTATAATCTTTGATAATACTGCCAGTATAAATGTGAGTAGACCACAGAAAAAAGTTTTTCTCACAAAGAAACTTACATCTATAGCCAAAGGGAGACTGTATTGATGTCAGTGGTCACACCGCTAACCTGCAGTTATTTTCTGTTGCAAGGAGAAACCAAGCACAAACCATTGCAATCACACTGTGGCGATCATAGCCATAGAACAACACAAAGGAAAGTAGACGGGAAAGTGTTCACAACACAAGTGCCTGAGAAATACAGACTGTGACCAGAGGTGTACAGTAATACTCCCCCACGTCACTTTTAGATAGCAGGTGTTCTAAACTTAGCAAGACTATTATTCATATTGCTTATTGCCCGTGCAGCTTAGTATAGACACATACAGTACATTCAATGTTCAGTCAGACTTACATTGCTGTGTCTCATGAATGTCCATACATTGTATATGCCCAAACCTTTTGCATGTACTACCTAAAAAAAATATGTATTAATATTATACATTGAATATTATATATTTACATCTGCTCCTCCTGAGAAGTGTAAGAGCTTAGCTGTGGATAACGGAACTTGATACAAACGCTCAAAATACTAAACCATTAATATTTAGGGTATTAATTATTCTAATTGTATTGCCCAAAAACTTTTTACATCAGATCAATTATATATGGCCAATTATCAATAGTGATTACTGGCTATTATTGGTTATTGGCTCGTGTGATTGGTTGTAATAATCGCTGGAGCCGTCCTTCAGACTTCTCACATTTTTGACGGGTGGTCTGAGAAATCAGAGATCGACAGAGACAGCTATATTCTCTACTCTCTGAAAAAAGTTAAGATGATTTTGAATCCACCTGTGTCTCCATAGCTGGATCTTGAACAAAAGATGAGGAAAGAGTGCCCTGCATGACCACTTGGGATATTTTTCTTTGTTTACTTGGCTTTTAATAGCCTAGGATTTAAAGCTCACCATCAATTTTCTTCACAGTTCACCAAAACATCAAGGCACACCAGAGCTCACTCCATAACACAACAGCTGTGAACCAGTGCAGCAGAGCATAACAGAGAACTACAAAACTACTCCTGCAGTCAGCCTTTTTCTTATCACAGGCTCATTACTGGTCAGTGTTTGACAAAAACTCCAAGGGGCAGCAGTAGCTGCCTGCCAGATTGCCTGTCCCATCTGTGTGCTCACGTTTAGCAGCGGGAGATAAATTAAAGGCGGGAAAAGCAGGAATGATGCTGAGGGAAGCTGTGTCTACTTGTAGGAATAAATAAGTTCCCCAAGACAAAAACACTGGAAACATTAAAACAAGAGACAGCGCCAAGCTACAGTATATGAGATCAAAACAAACACAAGACAACAAAATGACAAAGGTAGTTAACGTCAAATGAAATAAGGCCCCTTGATTAGAAAATGGAATCTATCCTGTTTGAAAAATGAGTGTGCAAAGAAAGACATTGAAATGCAGTATGTGAATAGTCTGCATGTTTGTGTATAGTTTCAGATCATCACTGGGCAGACTGCCACTTCTGATTAACCTTGATCGAACATCCTTTTGTTTGTGTGTCTAGAATATATTCCATTTGTTCCCCAAAGGGGAGATGGTAAAGCAGCGGCACTAACAGTGATTAGGTATTCAGTATAAGGTTTAGCACAGGGGACCTCAGGCTTTCCATATCAGAACCATATTTCATGTATTTTTTTTTTTATTTATTCCAGTTTCATAAAAACAAACACATTAGATAATGTGGATGGGGAGTCTGGGATTAATTTTGAAGCAGCTGATTAGTGTGTGTTTGTGTGTGTCCCGGGGTAATTGTGTCTGGGACCATGCATAAAAAGCCTTCAGGCTTTACTGCAGTCTGGGAGATAGAAACATTCCCCTCCTCCTCTTCCTATCCCCGTCTCCGCCCATCCCCCCCCATTCCAGCCCACTCATTCTGTCTTTTCACATTTTCCTGTTGTCTGGAAGAAAAACTTGTTTTTTAACTGGTGCCTTCTTTCCATCACAGAACACATCTGCTCCTCCATTTTTCCCACTTTTTTTTGTCTATGCAGCATGCCATCCTTCCTCTATTTAATTCTCATCCATGCCCCTTCTCTCCAATGTAAATCAGACTGAGAATGCTTAATTTGCTGAATTCTTCATTTTGAGAAAATGTACATCCAGAGCACAAGGTATACAGGGAATAATTTTTAATGTCAAAACCTCATTTGCAGATTAAGCCAATCTTTTACAACCTTTTTAAGATTACATGTGAAGACCCTCAGTTGGTGTCCACAAACACAGTAAACAAAGTCTGCTTTAAATAACAAAGATACAATGAAGTGTCTTAACAACCTGTTCAAAGCAGTACAAACATATATTGAAGAGTTAAATTTAAGTATATGTATGTTAATAATATATGATTAATACTTAAGTATTATTATATTCATAAGAAATAAAAAAATGGCAGCTCAAGTATGAAGTTTCCTACTGCTAAAGTGAATAAGCCGTCCCAATGACCAGTAGATGGTAGTGTGTGCAGATAGCTAGCCAGGAAGTTGATAGACAAAAATTCTTGCCTTGAATTAGGCAATTAGGTTTAGTGTTCGATGCAAAGTACCACTTCCAATGATACAGGGATCATAAACAGGCTGAGAATAAGTACTACCTGAGAAAATGGCGTGAATGAAGAAAGTCTCACAGCCGTTAAAATAACTGTAAGGAAGTTTGGCTAGATTTTATTTCACTAGACTTGTAACAACCCTTCTGAGTAACAAGCAGTCTTTTCTTTTGATTTGACCATTTTTGCATCAAAATGCAGGAACTGCAGTTTAAAATTCCAAGCCCTCGCGAATAATGGTGACATTGGTTGAATGTGTGTTATTACGATTGCAAAGTAAAGGGCCATTCCCATACATACACTTAACAGGTTGCCTGTTAAAATGACTTGTTCGGTTCTGCTTATCTGCTTATGAGAACTATACAAGTTCTCATCCACACCAGGGTGGACATCATGAAGTAATTAGCCTCTTGGTAGCTTTGTGTGTAATTCCCTGTCATAAATGAAATCCAATTATTTAATCAAATTATTAAATTAAATCATTAAGTGACTATTGCAGGACCCTGATCAGGTCCAGCCCGATTCGTCCCCTCTGAGGGTCCACATTCAGGACCCGGACCTCCACCCGTTCCCCAGGTCCCAGCGCCAGGCTGCGGCGGCGCTGGCTGACAGGCAGTTTGTCCAAGGTGATGTTGCTCTTGTGGATGAGGCCTGCGCGGCCAACGCCGATATCTACAAAAGCCCCGAACAGAGTTGTGTTGTCCACCCGGCCCGTCAGCACCGCACCCACCCGCAGATCACTCATCGACACAATGCCCTGCTTAAAGTCCGCCTGCCCAAAATCTGGAGATGGCAAAAAGAGATCAAGAGAGAGAATATCAAAAAAAGTGAGGTGGTTAGGTGGAAGTGAAGGATAGAGATCTATGACAAAATCGGGCCTGGGTGAGAGCTAGCACAAATGCTTTGGAGGAGAGACGGGAAAAGGGGATGCAGGAAAGAGAGGGGGTGGGACAGAAATGACAAACAGATATTGCATTTCGAGCAGCAACCCAATACTTGTGTCTGCATACTTCCACACTTCTCAGCATTCTGTTCTACCCCACTTTCCACTTGGCCTGTTCATGAGAGATCTTTTTCCTTTCTGTAGCATTAACACAAACAAGGAAGGCTCGCGCCCCAGGAAATAGTCCGGTCCAATTATCTTCCCCACAGCACTGATTTCATGCGGTAGCCTCGACCCATCTGTTTACTCAGCTGAGCACTGGCTAGGAAGCCAAGCATAGTGTGCTGCAACCGAATAGGTCCAACCTGAGAATGAACCTTAAAGCTGCGTCCCTTAATTTTAAGAAGAGTTAGCCAGCACTAACTGGGTATCCAGGCTTGACTTTTTTTCTCTCCGCATGTACGAAAAAGAAGAGCCTGGTAATAAGGTATGGAAGTTATTTTGTACTTAACTTACCAGTCTGGAAATCAGACAGCAATTGTAAAGATATTTTATAAACCTAGGTTAATTTAAATTTGCACTTTTGTCCTTGTTTTACATGAGGACAACAGACCAAGTAGCCCTGTCCTAGGTTTCTTCATAACGTAGAAGAGGGCCATTGACCAATACATTTATCAGGAAATGTTCATTCTTAAAATTATGTTTCCAGAATCAGTGAGGGTGGCACAAGTAGACACACAATAATAGCAACTATACCTATGGTCCCTAATGTTTTTCACTTTTGTTTTCTTTTCAAATAGCAGGTACTATCTTCAAATACCAGCTCTCAGTGCATTATTATTTGTACGACAGACCGAAAAGAAGAAGACTGCTTGTTTACACATAGCAGCATTATAGCCCTAATCAATAATCAATTAGAAGCAATAGGACTTTTACTTTTATTTCCTCTTTAGCACGGAATAAGCTTGTTAAATCTAACATATTATTAGATTTATTTGCAATACATGTCTTTCAACTAACTGCTCTTGTATTTCAGACACCATTTTTTTTATTTTTTTAAGAGAAAGAACAAAAAACGTGAGACAAAGATGTAACAGAAATTCTTCCTGAGAAAATTTGAGCTACAGCAAAACGGCTGAAAATCTAAAGGTTTGTGATGGTTTATGATTTTACTGTGATTTTAATGTTTAGGTGTTCTTGAACTCAAGAGTACGAGGTAAAGGAGATACCAGAGGTCTCTGTATTTATGTGTGTAAAGGCATTGTGTCCAACAGCACAGCCTGCTCGAATCATCAAACCCTGTCAGAAACATACTACTTGTGCTGTTAAGCTAAAGGGAGGAAGCCACAGCACTGTCAAATCCTATCAAGCTGCACTGCCGAGACATGCCTATTATAATAAACGCACAAGAAAAGACAGTGTGTGTTGTAACTAGCAAAGCAGTCAAAGAACTGGACAAATACAAGTTAAACTTTCTAACAGTCAGTAGGGACCAATAAAGGACATTATGATGGAAAGATTAGACTATGATAAGTTACTGGGACTGCTGTGTTGCAGATATTTACAGTCTATGATTTTTTTTATATGATTCAAAACACTGATATGTTTGGGTTCAGTGACAAGAGCTTTGCACAACAATGTATGTAGTAATAACAGATGTGTGACATAAGGGAAGTACTGAGAAATAAGAGTTTAATTTGGTGTTGACCTGACATGGATAAATATGCTGTATTTTTCCCTCTTAGGAATTTTTGACTATAGACCATGTCTTCATGATCTTTCACAATTTCAATCACGCTGTTTATCAGGTGTTTTACGTGAGAATTGATTTCAGTGTGACTGTGACTGGCAGGAGTCTTACTTTGTCTTATGTCAAACCCAGGGGGCTGCGTGAAGCCATCTATGATGAGTTTGAGGGTTTCAGGTGTGGTGTCCAATGTCCTGGCCAGTTCCTCGACACTGCTGGTCCTAACCTTCCTCTCCACACACTGCCGCAGGCCTGCACTCCCGATCTGGTCTGCACTCCCACCCACGAGGGACAGAAACCTGGACAGGAGAAAAGTTTGTAAAAGAAAAAATGTCAAATATAGTGCAGACTGTGAAACTTAAACTTTTAAAACTACACAACACTGACAGAAAAAATAAACACACTAAACTATTTGTTAAGGTATGCACTAGGCATGGGCCATTTTTTTTAAGCACTGTAAGCACTGATGCCAGCGTAAGCATTGGTACTGATGGGGGCAGTATACTGCCCTGCAAAGGCAAAAGACCTTAACTCGCTACAGTGTGAAACTGAGAAAAATGACTTTAAAGTTTCTGTTTTGTCCAGACAAAAGTATTATAGGTAGGACTCCCAAAATTTGACAACTAGTTGCTATAATGAAGAAATGTTTGTATGCAAAAAATCTTGAACTCAAAATTGACCTTTGACCCTTGTTTGGCAGTTACTGTACTCTGCCTTTGTATCATGTGCCAAAAACAAGGAGTCGTGCAAAGGCAAAAGGCAGTAACTGACATATAATCAATATTTGCTTGCAGTTCACCATACTTACATCCATTATAAGAACACCCAACCAAGGTCTAGTCATCATGGTATTTGTTTTAAATTATATAGAAGACCTTTGGTTGTTCCTATTTAGTGCTATAATGATCAGGATAGTGCGGCAACACTAACACAGTCAAACAATATGACAGATAAGTTACTTTGCAGTACAGTATGAATACAAGAAATATTTTCTCAATAAAAGATAATTTAATTATAATTGAATACAAAAGGTATATTTATTGTTTAACAATAAATATATTATGTTTAACACTTTTGCAAGGCACTGTATCCGTGTCATATTGTCATTAGGGGCTGAGCCCTACTAAAGGTCTGATCCTAGAATCGCCCCTGGTTAAGGGTTAAGGGCCACCAAACTGCTCAAGATGCACAGTCAACGAACTCGACTTGGATTACTACTTTTTAATTCTGAGAAAACATAGACAGAGTTGACCGACCATTTAGGTTAGCCTACTTTGTACGGACGTTAGCGATAACTAGCTTAGCGCTATTATGGATTTGTGCAAGATCTGACATGAACACCTGCAAGAAGGACATATGGCTCAAACACGTATTGATTGTTGTGGATACAGCAGATGACGTGCATTGCTATGGATTATATCTTCCATGGATTATATCGGATTGCACGGAAAGGTAGGACTCCTGTGTATTTAATAATTGGTTTTCGGCGTCTGATGTGAGGCTCCGCCAAGTGAGGAGGTGTGTCAAATGACATTAACTCATTTTTGACCAAACATGATGTTACGGCGTTTTGCCTTTGTAGGGCAGTATACGGCTCAGTGTTCTAGTCGATGCTTACAATTGACCCTTCGCTAAGCCCCACCCTCATTAGTTACTGTTGCTACGCCTGTCAAGCTTTCGTGCCTGGCACGTCCATTACAGTATGTATGCACCGGTGTCAGACATTCCCAAGGAGATAATTGGTCATTTTTGGCGAACAGGTGAAATATCTGAGAGAGCAAGACAAAAGGGACTGCAGTATGCATTCGAGGGATATATCCACGACCTAATATGCAACCGATGAGAGAATAATTTCATCAAAATGAAGCTAAAGCCTATAGGTTATGCAATAATGTGAGCCGCCTCATACGCTGAACACTCAAATGGGAAACACACAAATTGAGGAACAGCTATGTTCATGCACAGCAGGGTAAGTGACATTTGAAAATAATCTAATAATTATAATAATTATAAATCAAACAGCTTATCCATAAATCTTGTGGAATAAACACAAGACATTAGCTTAAACACTTTGCAATGATAACATTCTCCTGCTTATATTTTTAGCGATTAACAAATGCTGAAATATATTTTAAAGTATGTCAGTGAGCCTCCGTCTTGCCTTTAATCATCTTAAGGACGGGTTAATAACAGATGTGTACCCACTCGATCGCTCTCTGGGACATGTTTTCATGCTAATCAAATGTGTTTGGAGCTTGAAACAAGCTAGTGCGGACCGCTGATTAGCTTACAATGCTAGTATTCGGGGCAGAAAGCCAGTAGCTCCCAAGACGGCGGCCGTCTGTATACGAGAACGCAACTGTCTTTATAATCTATCTTTTTAATAAACTGTATGTACACTTACAAAGTTCTCAATGCTTCGGTTAACATTTAGGGACCTTCATTATGCTACCGTTGAAGTGTGGTGATATTTTGAGCCTTTTTAGTGGTATAAATAGCGATTTGTTTTTACTTTCCCTGTGCCCCAATACTAGCGTTGTAAGCTAATCAGCGGTCCAAGCTAGCTTGAAAACATGTCCCAGAGAGTGACAGAGTGGGTACACATCTGTTATTTAACCCCTAGGTTCGTTTTGTGCCGGAATTGTCTTTATTTTACGTTCAAATATATGCATTATGAACAAAGAACCATCATTATTTCCAAGCAATGCTGTGCTGAGTTAGCTAGCTAGCTAACATTAGCGTGTTCTTGCCTTGGAGCAAACGTATGTGTTTTTGTTAATACTGTCGACATTTAGCTAGTTGTGAATGGGGCCTCCCACACTGCTTGATCCACGCCCGGCCTTTCTCCCCTTGGGTTTTAGGTTTCGGGAAGGGAAAAATTCCAAAAAGTTGTTTTTTTTACCCAGACATTTCAAAATAATACATTTTAGAGCTGTAATTGCAATACCGTGGTATTTTTGCTGAAGGTTATCATACCGTCAGAATCTCATACTGGCCCATGCCTAGTATGCACACACAAGTTCATGTAGTGGCCTGCAAGGGACAGTGTTCATAAATGAGTTTTAATAGCGAGTAGTCCTAGTATACGTAGCTAAAGCACGTGCACCACCTCCCTCGCAGTCTGAAGGAGAGACCTGGGCTTATGAGGGATAGAGTAACAGAGCAGGAAAAAAAGGAAGGGATGGAAGGGAGGGGAAAAGTGAAGACAGACTGGGAAGAATAATTAGGAAAAGAAAACTAGAACTGTCAAAAAGAACAGAAACAAAATATGAGAAAAGTAAAGACGTAGGAAGCGAAAAGCTATGTATGCAGGTAAAGTGAGAGGGAGCTGGGGGGAAAGGAGGGAGGGCAGGAGAGGTGAGGGAGTAATTACACACTAGTCATGAGCTGCCGAGGCTTGGCCTTCTGTTCTAAAAGCACACACAAGCACAAATACACATTTATTTTGCCCCCTATTAAATCAGGTAACTCCACAGTGGGCTGTAAACACCCTGACACCTTGTCTCATGAAACTGCCTCCACTTTGCTAAGGTTGGACTGGTTTGTCCATCTGTCCACCGCCTGGAAAAATCTCCTTATATCACTTTATTCTAGCAGGATGTACCACCTCCAAAATGTCTAGACAGTCAGTCAGGTTGCACCACTTAAAACTCTATTATTATTGCAAACTAATTAGCTAGTCTACACTTTAAACAGACTTGGTAACAAACTGACATGAGAGCCAGAGTAGCAAATAAGGGTTATGGAAAATTATGTGATGTGTGCGTCTGTGTGAGTGTTGTGCTACTGTATATGTTATTTACAGTAGGCACTTTCCACGGATGGTGATAGATGTGAATGCATTTGCCTCTATGCATGTGTTCATGTGTGGACCAGCTGGGCAGCGTCCGTGATGGATGTCGCTCACTGTCAGCCTGCCGCCTAACAGACTCCGCAGCTGTCCCCCCCCCCCCCCCCATGATGGACAGAACAGGTGGACACACACACAACGTTGATTCATACACAATGTTTTTCAGAAATGCTCCTTTGGCAGTAGCAGAGACAGTGCGGATGTAACGGGACACAGCTTGTGTACAAACTATGTATGAGACAGCTGTGAGTGGAGAGGCCCCTGCCAGCTAAGTCACCATCTACCGTCCAAAAGAGGGAGACAAGCGGAATCAATCCCTCAACACCAGCGAGCTAGATCAGTACAAAATAGTATCTGAGTATGTGCCAGAAATGGCTTAGTGGTGAGGAAACAGCACCTTTGGACCAAAATGGATGACTGTCTAACACTAGGGTCTTGTCTCCTACGTCTCCCTAGGCTTCTTAACTTTCCAACCATATATCTCTTTACAGGAAAAGAAATACTTGGATCTTGGTGGCCTAGTTGTAAGATGCATACCACATAGCCCTCATGGTTTGAATTCAGCCTGGGACCTTTGCTGAAGGTCGTCCCTCTTCCTATTTCTTACTTACAATGTGTCCTGTCTTTCTCTACCATGTCAACATTCATAAAAATGGCAACAACAAAAAAACTTTAAGAGACCATTTTTGGTACATTTTGTTGGGTATTCAACTGCAGTACTCACTGGAGTATAACATGCAGCACAGGAGGGAATATCCCTCCCCCTTCCCCTTTTTTAACCTTTATTTATCCAGGTAAGTCGATTGAGAACAATTTCTCATTTGCAACGACAACCTGTCACATTCACACAGTTACACATTCATACCTGGAAGCTTCCCAGTACAACCACAGTGCTGGCCACTGAGCAGCTCCACTGGAGCGGTTGGGGTTAAGGGTCCCAAACTCGCTTCTCTAACCTCTAGGCCACCACTGCCCATACTACTACAAGTAGAACAAGCAAAATGATATCATAAGTCTAATTTCTCATTTTATAATTCCTTACAGACAT